>NC_057809.1:516265813-516279321 GCF_018294505.1 Triticum aestivum | reverse complement strand
CACGTGCTGGAATATCCGGAATCATAGGATCTTCGACTCGGTTTATGATTTGGACCAATCAGTTTGTAGATGTTACCATAGAAGGCACTTTGCAGCCTTTACCGTGGTAAAATGATAATAATGGCTAGATATCCCTACCCCAGGTTTTCTTCCTGTAGTTATTTTTCAAGCGTTTCAGATCCCCCCCCCCCTCTAACATTCTTAGGAGAAAGCGCTCTTGAGCAATGACGGACTAGTCTGATAAATGGGGGTGCAGCTCTGCAGCCCCTGATGTTTGTGTCAGCGATGATACTCTGACGAAGGAAGACCAGGCGAGTGAGGCAGGAAGGAGCGTTTGAGCCTCACGCGCTCATTTAAAAGAAAGAGTCCAGTGGACCGGACAGTGATGGTGGGCTGCAGCCCAAATCAGGGAAGGCACCAGCCAAGAGTATAAGGATGACTGTATGGTGTTTGGCTAGTTTCAGTTTTCGAATTAGTTCAGTCCCTATTTCCATTTCTTGTATCTGTCTCTGACCTTCCCCTTCCCCAAGTCTATCTCTCTCTCTCTCTCTCTCTCTCTCTCTCTCTAGACTCAATTCTCCAATGTATCCCAAATTATCTTACCTACAGTGAAGTTGTGATCCTAATCGGGTTTGGGATATCACAGTTTGTAACCACAAGGATAGTGATGGTTTAGTGGACAAGATGTTATTGCTATACCACAAGCAGTGTTTAAGCCTTGAGTAGGCAATTGGCGTGCAGCTGTTCTGCAACTGATGCTTCAAACATGTTATGCTTTTTGCTAAGCTATTTTAGTTGCTGTCGCGTGATTTTTAATACCGTTTAGGTAACTGAACCTTTTTGGTTGGCATATCTTAGAATCATGAATATATCAGATATTAGAGACGACTGCCAGATATTGGCAAAGCTTGCACCCCGCTCGGACAAAAGCCTGCCTCCCCCAATCCTCATAAGAGCAAATAAAATCCATCGAACTAAAGTACAACAGGAGTAGATGAACTATATCAAAAAATCAGCAGACATAAAGCAGCATCCACATGGTAATACTCATAGCCTGTGCTTGTACGAGCATACAGACTACAGAATTTTGATAGACGCGAGCAGCCTCACATCGACATCGACATCACCAAATTGCTCCGATTCCGGTCACTAGTACGACTTCGCCACAAGGCCAGTAAACTGGTAGGAAGCGAGAATCGGGAATCCACAAACCTTGCGCTTAGTAAGCGAGAGCCTGTCGGCGATGGAGGCCTTGGGCGGGCGGAACCCCATGGCGGCGGGGTCCTTGGCCCTGTTGAGGCCGAGATCCTCGACGACGGCGCGCACCGCCTCCCCCGGGAACAGATCCTTGGGCCGGGTCGCGCCCCCGGCGACTGCGGCGGCCAGCCTCTCGCGCGCCTCGGCCGCGAGCGCCCGCTCCGCCGCCGTGGGGTCCCTCCCGCCCCGCATCTCCCCGGCGGCGGCCAGCACCATGACGATCTCCGCCACCCGCCGCATCCCCGCGCCGTCGTCCGCGCGCCGCCGCTTCGCCGGCGCCGCGCGGGGCGACGCCGCCGCGGCGTCCCCCATGGCCGCGCGAGGGGGGTCCCGGAGCGAAACCCTAGGCGGGCCGGGCGGCAGAGGGGGCGCCCCGAGGAGGCGCTGGGGGCGGAAGCTCCCGGGGAATTCAAATGGCGCGCCCGTTTGGCGCTTCAATTAGACGGGGGTGGGGGTGGCGGTGAGATGGGCGAAGCGGAGGAGAAGTTTCGGTCGGGGGAGGCGGGGCGGGGGCGATGAGAGAGGGGACTCCCTTCTAGTCGAGCACCACACCAGCGGAGCACGCAGAGTTTCCGTCGGCTTTTTTATCTGAGCCTTTCTCTTCTGCGTGGGGATTTCTCGGAGCGGTGCGGTGGGTTGGTGTGTGGGGTACTCCGGGGTCCGGGTCCGGGGGCAGATGGACGGCGTGGATGACAGCGGAGGGTTTGGAAGGTCATGTCGATGACGTTGGTTTGGCTTTTCTGGGATGACGCTGGTTTCTTTTTCCTTTGTTTCTTGAACCCGTTTACGAGGCGAACGTTCGCTGAGAAGAAATTGCCGGCGAATGACCCGGTTGTTATGCCAAAATAACTAAAATTGCCATGCATTTTTTAGGGACTTCCCATATATGAAAAGAAAATTGTCATGTTTAGGGGGGAAAAGCCAGCGGCGTAGTGTAATTCTTCTAGAAAAAATGTTATGTGTTTGACCACAATCCAATGACTTTAAGGTCGTTCGCTAGGAGCTCCCTCCCAGTGAACATTTGCCATTTAGATATACCTTTGGGGGATGGCCTTATCAAACTACTCAGCTGGAGGAGGCCTGGGCTCATAGTGGGCTAGGACTCGTCAAACTAGAGCCTTTGGCTTGTTTAGCATCAAGTCTTTCTTTGTTAGAAAAAAATATATATGATACCTTGATAAAGAAATAATATTGTTTTGTTTAGTAAATATCAAGGTGGCTTAACTACTGAAATGAAGATCCCTATATCTCAAAAAACTCTTCTGATTTTCTCACTCAAACAGGCCCGAGGATTTAAAGACGATTAAAATTACACCATTGTTGCCCACCTATCGGGTGTCACCTGCAAAACAAACAACCGACATGAACTTGGTGCACTCATTATTTCAGATCTGTTTTCCAAATCAACTCATTATACCGTGTTCATGCACACAATGTTGAGATTGCCAAAAATAGCTCAATTACACGGGATATTAGATTTACCAAAAGTGTTCTTGGCATAGTCATCTATCCCGCGCCGCCGCCCAACGTCAAAGACATCACCGGCGTGCGCCCGTTTGCAAGAGATAGATGGGGGAGGGAGGGAGCGAGGATATATGGGAGAAAAAATGAGATGGGCGGTGTACCTTGATCTAGCCGTTGTCCATTGTTCCAACTCGGGGGGTGCCATGTCAGGAGAAATCAAGATGGGAGGGTCGGAGGAGGTCAGATCTGGAGAGATCGAGAGGGGCATGGTAATTGAGTCATCAGACAGAAGGAACGGGGGAGGGCTTTGATCTGCTTTAGTGGAGGGTAGGAGGTAATTGAGCGAGTGGGTGTGGTTCGCTCCATCCTGCACATTTTGTCAGCTCCGCTCGACCACTGTTTCAGGGATATTTTAGGAATATTGGATACCCCAACCTTCCACATCCCTCTTATCCCCAAACCAAATAGATGGCATTATCCCAATCCGAGGGATAGCTCATAAAGCAGATGCACTCATAAAATAGGATTTTTATCGCTCGACTGAAAAATAATTGGATCAAACATATATTTAACCTCCTTCAAGTACCCTTGTTTGTTTATTTCTCATGGAATAACATTTTAAGGGAGAGGAACCAGATAAAATAACCTCTGACTCGGTTTCAAAGGCTTTGTGAATTGGCATTTTTATTGTGGTGTGGAAATTTCGTCCTCCAAGACCCTTTCAAGGTCGGGCACTCGTGTACAAGTTGATAAAACCATGCCTATGTCATTATGCATGGAGGCTCACGCAATACAGTAGTCGTTACGTTGTCCCCTCTCTCCCCTTTCATCGTGTTGCGCCACTGGAGGAGGACAATTTCCGTTTGGCAGACAACAAACAATGGGCTTGGTTTCTCTTCTGGAAGGTGCCACTCACGATGGAGTTGTTGGATTTCTCCGAAGTGGAAGGGTGATGTAGCACAACAGTAGAAAGTATTTCCTTCAGTTAAGAACCAAGGTTTATCGAACCAGTAGGAGTCTGTAACACCCCGGTGTAATGATGCTACAGTAACCCCTGGGGTTAAGTTAATCTTTTTGCTAAACATGTGCCTGATCATTATTATCTCATGTTTCTTTCAACTTACCCTTTGAATGCAAATTCAAATGCTAAGTGAAATGCAAAATTTCTCAAACATGAAAACAAAAATGTTCATCATGTGCCAAATATTCCAGAACTAATATTGGTGGTGAACCAACATTTTTGCAAAGGGTTTAAGTGGCCTAAACTACTTATAACAATGACCTAAGCAATAAATTAAATGCCCTTTTTAATTTATAAAATTGGCAACTTTCCAAAAGCCTCCCAACCTTTTTGTGGCAGTGCACTTTAATTATTTGAAAATGTTTTGGCTAGTGGCATAATTCTGCAAAGTCATTTTTGGCTAAAAAGAAAATGCAAAAGCTGCTGAAAATAAAAAAAATAAAAAAATAAAAAGGAAAGGCAGGGGAGAGAGAGAAGTGCCCCTGCCCCTGGGGCCAAGCCCACCTAGGCCGGCTGATGAAGCTATGTACCTAGGTAGGGTTATGGATCTGTCCAAGATACCCTCCCCAAGAACATCTCTAAAGGAGCCGGAAGCACTCGAAGAAAAATCATCATCCACTCGACCATGAAGCTATGTTCCACTCGACAGTCTCGAGGACACTCGACCGTATGGACAATCACTCGACTACCAGAAGATCTAGAGCCACTCCATTCTGCAACGGTTGGGAATTAAGTCATAGCTTTAATGGTCATTATGTATCTTTATTGCAGGCGTTACCAGTAACGTCCCCCTCTTTATGTACCTTACACCCTTTGTAACTAAGGGCAGGAGGAGTCTGGTGAACTCTATATAAGCCACCCCCGTCCTCAGGGACAAGGGTTCGACCCCCTGTAACATACACGCATATAATCCGGTCGACCGCCTCCGGGCTCCGAGACGTAGGACTGTTACTTCCTCCGAGAAGGGTCTGAACTCGTAAAACTCGCGTGTACAACTCTTCCATAGCTAAGATCTTGCCTCTACATTCCTACCCCCCCCCCCCATTCTACTGTCAGACTTAGAACCACGACAGTTGGCGCCCACCGTGGGGCAGGTGTCTTAGCGACTTGTTGGAGAAGTTGTGATTTTTCCGATCCCCATCAACATGGTTTCAGGCGGAGGTTTGGCCAAGGGCCACGAGATCCGTCTCGGTGCGCTCGTATTCATCGCCGACGACTTCGCTGGGCTCCAGGAAGCGCCACTCGACGTCGAGGCGCTCCCCGTCCGCGGGGCAACGCACTTTCGCGCGTGCGTCCGTGGCGTCCTCTTACGGCAGCCGTCGACTTAGTATCGGCGGGCTCCCGTGCCGACCTCCCTCCCTGCAGCCCGCCAGGGCAAACGTTCCGGTCGGTCGAGGCTTCAGCGGTGGGTGAGGCACGCGGTGGCTCGCCAATTGGCCACCCCCAGGTCGCGGCAATCGAGCTCGACGAAACTCTTTATGGCCTGTTCGACCTGTCGACTGGCTCCGTAGAGATGGCATCCGAGTGCGACATCAGCGACCCCACGACGGAAGTTTTGATGGTCAATGGACCACGTAGTCCTCCTGGCTTCACCCGTGAGGACGGAGGCGATGGTGGCGGCGATCCGTCGCGTGTACACGAAGAGTACTGACCCGAACCCCTCTCTTCACAGAGGAGGGAGGAACTTCAACGCTGGAACATGGATGCGCTTCACACTCCTATCGTTGGAGAAACCCCTGAGGCCCAGGCCTTGGAGGAGGCACGCCTGGCCAACTTGGCTGAGCGCACTCGACTAGAGAACCTCCAGCGCTCACTCGACGAGCGTGCTCGGCAGCGTGCTCCCGAATCGAGTTGATGTCAACTTTTTCCGCCTCCGACTCAGGTACCAAGCTCCAATCCAGAATCTCGCAGCTGCGGCCCGAATAGCGGAGTCAATTCAACCTTCCCAGTAAGAAGCTGGTCGAGGTTTAGTGCAGAACTGGGCTTTGATCCGAGCCGCGGGAGAGCAGAATACAATAGTATCTCAGTCGCAGAATAGGATTCACAGCAGATCCGTGGTTGCAGACACAGTCCAGTCGGCTTACAGCCCAAGATCGCCCCCGAGGCGTGAGGGACGTGGAGACCAACGAGATCAGTACAGAAACCATGAGCAGTATGATCACCGACTCGATCACGATGATCGTCGTCGAGGGCCCACGCCTCCCCTAAGGAGTGGATCATACATGCCTCGGCAGCAGGATGACAGACGCCCTCACAGTGGTGGGCGAAGGATTCCAGTCGACCCTAGGGAACCGGGCTTTGATGCAAGATCTATTCTTGTTCAGGGTCTGGTCGACAGAAATAGAGCTCACAGAGAAGGCCCCGACAGAGATTTTCCAACCAGCAGCAGAGTGCATGTCTCAGGCCCAGAGTGCTTCAGTAGAGCCATCAGGGCTACGGTGATTCCTCCCAACTTTAGGTTGGCGACTTGAGTCAGTAAGTTTACTGGTGAGTCCAAGCCTGACACTTGGCTTGAAGATTACCGAGTGGCTGTACAGATCGATGGCGGCAACGATGAAGTGGCCATGAAGCACCTTCCTTTGATGCTAGAGGGCTCGGCCAGGGCGTGGCTGAATCAGTTAGCTCCTGGTAGTATTTATACTTGGGAAGATCTTACTCGAGTATTTGTCAGAACATTTGAAGGTACTTGCAAGCGGCCAGCAGGGTTGACAGAATTACAGTGTTGCGTTCAGAAACCGAATGAAACTTTGAGAGATTATATCTAGAGATGGATCATGTTGCACCACACATTGGAGAATGTGTCAGATCACCAAGCAATTTGTGCCTTCAAAGAAGGCATTAAGTATCGGGAGTTGAATCTGAAATTCGGTCGGACAGGAGATATTACTCTGACTCGGATGATGGAGATTGCCACCAAGTACGCCAATGGTGAAGAAGAAGACCGACCCCGGAGTGGCAAGCACAAAACAGTCGCCCACGAAACCGGAGGAGGAAACTACAGTCGGAAGCAGAAGCGCAAAGCCGAGCCAGCCGCTCCTGGTGAAGCCTTAGCCGTGACTTAGGGGAAGTTCAAGGGGAAGCCCAAAGGACCGTGGAACCCCAAGAAAGTAAAAGATTAGGATGGAAATGATGTGCTGGATTTACCATGCCACATTCACACCAAGAAAGATGAAGAGGGTAATTTCATCTACCCAAAGCATACCACTCGACAGTGTCGACTCCTAATCCAGCAATTCCGAAAAAAACAACCCAAGGAAAAGGAGAAGGAAACAGACAAAGTTGAGGATGGGGAAGAGGACGATGATGGTTACCCCCACATCAATTCCACTCTGATGATTTTTGCTGATGTTGAGAGTAAAAGTCGACTGAAAGTCATCAACAGAGAAGTGAACATGGTTGCTCCGGTGACACCCGGTTATTTGAAGTGGTCTCAGACTGCCATCACATTCGACCAGTCTGATCACCCAGCGCACATAGGCACCCCTGGGAGGCAAGCACTGGTGGTCGACCCAGTAGTCAAAGGTACTCGGTTGACTAAGGTTCTGATGGATGGTGGCAGTGGCCTGAGTATACTGTATGCAGAGACGTTGAAAGGAATGGGCATTCCGATGTCCAGACTAAGTGAAAGCAATATGAGTTTCCATGGAGTAATTCCTGGCAAGAAGGCTGCATCACTCGACCAGATCGCCCTTGATGTAGTGTTCGGTGATTCCAAGAATTACCGCAAAGAAAGGTTGACATTTGAAGTTGTAGATTTCCAGAGTGCTTATCATGCTATTTTGGGCAGACCAGCTTATGCACGTTTTATGGCTCGACCATGTTACGTGTACCTCAAATTGAAGATGCCTGGTCCCAAAGGGGTGATCACTATCACTGGCAATCGAAAGAAGACATAAGAGTGCTTCCAGAAAGGCTCAAAGATCGTCGATGCACACATGGCAGTAGTGGAATTGCAGGGGTATCAAAAAAATGTAGATCCAAGTGATTTGTTGCGAGCTAAGAAGCCTGCCACGAATTCAGCATTCCAGTCGTCTGGCGAAACAAAGTCAATTCACATTCACCCGACGGATCCCAATGCTGCTCCAACTCACATTTCGACAACACTCGACTCCAAATAGGAAGAAGCGCTCATCCAGCTCCTTCGTGAGAACTGGGACATCTTTGCATGGAAACCTTCTGGCATGCCAGGTGTTCCCAGGGGACTGGCTGAGCATCATTTGTGAGTCGACCCAAAAGTGAAACCAGTCAAAGAACATCTTTGACGGTTGATGTCTACTACACAACCTTCTTCTTGTAGACGTTGTTGGGCCTCCAAGTGCAGAGGTTTGTAGGACAGTAGCAATTTTCCCTCAAGTGGATGACCTAAGGTTTATCAATCCGTAGGAGGCGTAGGATGAAGATGGTCTCTCTCAAGCAACCCTGCAACCAAATAACAAAGAGTCTCTTGTGTCCCCAACACACCCAATACAATGGTAAATTGTATAGATGCACTAGTTCGGCGAAGAGATGGTGATGCAAGTGGTATATGGATAGTAGATAAAGGTATTTGTAATCTGAAATTATAAAAACAGCAAGGTAACAAGTGATAAAAGTGAGCGTAAACGGTATTGAAATGCTAGGAAACAAGGCCTAGGGTTCATACTTTCACTAGTGCAAGTCCTCTCAACAATACTAACATAATTGGATCATAAAACTATCCCTCAACATGCAACAAAGAGTCACTCCAAAGTCACTAATAGCGGAGAATGAATGAAGAGATTATGGTAGGGTACGAAACCACATCAAAGTTATTCTTTCCAATCAATCCGTTGGGCTATTCCTATAAGTGTCACAAACATCCCTAGAGTTCGTACTAGAATAACACCTTAAGACACAAATCAACCAAAACCCTAATGTCACCTAGATACTCCAATGTCACCTCAAGTATTCGTGGGTATGATTATACGATATGCATCACACAATCTCAGATTCATCTATTCAACCAACACAAAGGACCTCAAAGAGTGCCCCAAAGTTCTACCGGAGGATCACGACGAAAACGTGTGCCAACCCCTATGCATAGGTTCATGGGTGGAACCCGCAAGTTGATCACCAAAACATACATCAAGTGAATCACGTGGTATCCCATTGTCACCACAGATACGCACGACAAGACATACATCAAGTGTTCTCAAATCTTTAAAGACTCAATCCGATAAGATTACTTCAAAGGGGAAACTCAATTCATTACAAGAGAGAAGAGGGGGAGGAGAAACATCATAGGATCCAACTATAATAGCAAAGATCGCGATACATCAAGATCGTATCGCCTCAATAATACGAGAGAGAGAGAGATCAAACACATAGCTACTGGTACATACCCTCAGCCCCGAGGGAGAACTACTCCCTCCTCGTCATGGAGAGCACCGGGATGATGAAGATGGCCACCGAAGAAGGATTGCCCCCTCCGGCAGGGTGTCGGAACGGGTCTAGATTGGCTTTCGGTGGCTACGGAGGCTTCTGGCGGCGGAACTCCCGATCTATTGTGTTCTCTGGAAGTTTTACGATACATAGGTATATATGGGTACAAGAGGTACGTCGGTGGACCGAAGGGGGGGGCACGAGGCAGGGGGGCGCGCCCTAGGGGGGTGGGCACGCCCCTACCCTCGTGAGCACCTCCTTCATCTTCTGACATAGGGTCCAAGTCTATCCGGTAGGTTTCCTTCCAAAAATAACTTCTCCAGTTGATTTCATTCCGTTTTGACTCCGTTTGATATTCCTTTTCCTCGAAACACTAAAATAGGCATAAAACAACAAATCTGGGTTGGGCCTTTGGTTAATAGGTTAGTCCGAAAAATAATATAAAAGTGGAAAATAAAGCCCAATATTGCCCAAAACAATAGATAATATAGCATGGAGCAATCAAAAATTATAGATATGTTGGAGACGTATCAGCATCCCCAAGCTTAATTCCTGCTCGTCCTGGAGTGGGTAAATGATAAAAAGAGAATTTTTGATGCAGAGTGCTACTTGGCATAATTTCAATGCAAATCTTCTTAATTGTGATATGAATATTCAGATTCGAAAGATTCAAGACAAAATTTTATATTGACATAAAAATAATAATACTTCAAGCATACTAACAAAACAATTATGTCTTCTCAAAATAACATGGCCAAAGAAAGTTATCCCTACAAAATCATATAGTCTGGCTATGCTCTATCTTCACCACACAAAGTATTTAAATCATGCACAACCCCGATGACAAGCCAAGCAATTGTTTCATACTTTTGGTGTTCTCAAACTTTTTCAACCTTCACGCAATACATGAGCGTGAGCCATGGATATAGCACTATAGGTGGAATAGAACGGTGGTTGTGGTGAAGACAAAAAGGGAGAAGATAGTCTCACATCAACTAGGCGTATCAACGGGCTATGGAGATGTCCATCAATAGATATTAATGTGAGTGAGTAGGGATTGCCATGCAACGGATGCACTAGAGCTATAAGTGTATGAAAGCTCAAAAAGAAACTAAGTGGGCGTGCATCCAACTCGCTTGCTCACGAAGACCTAGGGCATTTTGAGGAAGCCCACCATTGAAATATACAAGCCAAGTTCTATAATGAAAGATTCCCACTAGTATATGAAAGTGACAACATAGGAGACTCTCTATCATGAAGATCATGGTGCTACCTTGAAGCACAAGTGTGGTAAAAGGATAGTAGCATTGTCCCTTCTCTCTTTTTCTCTCATTTTTTATTTTTTTATTTGGGCCTTTCTCTTTTTATGGCCTCTTTTTTCTCTTTTTTTATTTGGGATTCTTTGGCCTCTTTTATTTATTTTTCGTCCGGAGTTTCATCCCGACTTGTGGGGGAATCATAGTCTCCATCATCCTTTCCTCACTGGGACAATGCTCTAATAATGATGATCATCACACTTTTATTTTTCTTACAACTCAAGAATTACAACTCGATACTTAGAACAAGATATGGCTCTATATGAATGCCTCCGGCGGTGTACCGGGATGTGCAATGATGCATGAGTGACATGTATGAAAGAATTATGAATGGTGGCTTTGCCACGAATACGATGTCAACTACATGATCATGCAAAGCAATATGACAATGATGAAGCGTGTCATAATAACGGAACGGTGGAAAGTTGCATGGCAATATATCTCGGAATGGCTATGGAAATGCCATAATAGGTAGGTATGGTGGCTGTTCTGAGGAAGGTATATGGTGGGTTTATGGTACCGGCGAAAGTTGCGCGGTACTAGAGAGGCTAGCAATGGTGGAAGGGTGAGAGTGCGTAGAGTCCATGGACTCAACATTAGTCATAAAGAACTCACATACTTCTTGCAAAAATCTATTAGTTATCGAAACAAAGTACTACACGCATGCTCCTAGGGGGATAGATTGGTAGGAAAAGACCATCGCTCGTCCCCGACCGCCACTCATAAGGAAGGCAATCAATAAATAAATCATGCTCCGACTTCATCACATAACGGTTCACCATACGTGCATGCTATGGGAATCACAAACTTCAACACAAGTATTTCTCAAATTCATAACTACTCAACTAGCATGACTCTAATATCACCATCTTCATATCTCAAAACAATTATCAAGCATCAAACTTTTCTTAGTATTCAACACACTCATAAGAATTCTTACAAATCTTTTATGCTTAGCATATTAGGATTATTTAAGAAAATTACCATGCTATTTAAGACTCTCAAAATAATCTAAGTGAAGCATGAGAGTTCAACTATTTCTTCAAAATAAAACTACCACCATGCTCTAAAAAGATATAAGTGAAGCACTAGAGCAAATGAAAAACTACTCCGAAAGATTTAAGTGAAGATCAATGAGTAGTCGAATAATTATGCAACTATGTGAAGACTCTCTCTCATTTAATAATTTCAGATCTTGGTATTTTATTCAAACAGCAAGCAAAGAAAAAGAAAATGACATTCTAAGAATAACAAACATCATGTGAAGAAGCAAAAACTTAGGATCAATCGATACTAACCGATAATTGTTGAAGAAGAAAGGTGGGATGCCAACCGGGGCATCCCCAAGCTTAGATGATTGAGACTTCTTGAAATATTATCTTGGGATGCCTTGGGCATCCCCAAGCTTGAGCTTTTGTGTCTCCTTAATTCCTCTCATATCACGGTCTCCCTAAATCTCAAAAGCTTCATCCACACAAAACTCAACAAGGACTCATGAGATACGTTAGTATAAACCATTGCAAAAACCTTATCATACTCTACTGTAGCAAATCACTAAAATTATTATTCAACATTGCATACTAAATGCCTCTGCATATTTAATAGTCCTATCCTCAAATAGAATCATTAAAGAAGCAAACATATGCAAACAATGCAAACATAACAGCAATCTGCCTAAACAGGATAGTCTGTAAAGAATGCAGCAATATCCATACTTCCCTAGCTCCAAAAATTATGAAAGAAAATTCCCACTGTAGTAAATTTATCAGAGCTTAATATTCAGAAGGTTTCAACATTTTATCATATTCTTACTTTTCTAGGGAATTATTGCAACAGCGGTAAACTTTCTGTTTTCAAACAGCAACATGTGGACTTCTAGAATAGGCATAGTAAAGGCTATCAATGCCACTTTTATTGAAATGAAAGATGCAAAACATTGTTCTAAATAACAGCAAGCAAATCCTAACAAAATAAATTGATGCTCCAAGCAAAACAATATCCTGTGGTAAATAAAAATATAGCTCCAAGTAAAGTTACCAATGAATGAAGCCGAAAGAGGGGATGCCTTCCGGGGCATTCCCAAGCTTAGGCTCTTGTCTATACTTGAATATTACCTTGGGGTGCCTTGGGCATCCCCAAGCTTAGGCTCTTGCCACTCCTTGTTCCATAATCCATCAAATCCTTACCCAAATCTTGAAAACTTCACAACACAAAACTTAACAGAAAACTCGTAAGCTCCGTTAGTATAAGAAAATAAATCACCACTTCAAGGTACTGTAATGAACTCATTCTTTATGGTGTTAAACCTACTGTATTCCAACTTCTCTATGGTTTATAAACTATTTTACTAGCCATAGTGTGACGCCCCGAGACCGTTGTGCCAGATGTCCTCCAGTTATTCGCTGTTGTTGCCTTGTCATTGCTTGCGTGTCATGCATTGCATATCATGTCATCGTGTGCATTTCATTTGCATACATGTTCGTCTCATGCATCCGAGCATTTTCCCCGTTGTCCGTTTTGCAATCCGGCGCTCCCATGTCACCCGGTGTTCCCGTTTACCTTTTTTCGTGTGTGGGGGTTAAACATTTCTGGATTGGACCGAGACTTGTCATGCGGCCTTGGTTTACTACTGGTAGACCGCCTGCCAAGTTTCGTGCCATTTGGACTTCGTTTGATACTCCAACGGTTAACCGAGGGACCGAAAAGGCCTCGTGTGTGTTGCAGCCCAACACCCTTCCAAAGTGGCCCAAAACCCACCTAAACCTCCTCCATCATCTCGGTCGTTCGATAACGATCGCGTGGCCGAAAAGCGCACCTCATTTGGACTCTCCTAGCTCCCTCTATGCCTATATATAGACCCTCTCCCGAAATTTTCGGATCTCTCCACCCCTAACCCTAGAAAATCCACTCCTCCGCGCACCGGACGTGTCCGGCCCGCGCCGGACAACGTCCGTCGCCGCCCGCAGCCAACCGGGACATGCCACGTGTCCCGGTCGGCCTCCTCCCGCAGCCGGCCCGCCGAAGCCCGGGGCAGGCCCTCTCGTGCCGCC
>NC_057809.1:516257883-516265416 GCF_018294505.1 Triticum aestivum | reverse complement strand
GGGATCCGCGCCGGCTGGATCTAGATCTGGATCTGAGACGGTTGACTTTCCCCCGAAACCCTAGTTATTTTGCGTTTTTCATCATGTCGTAACTCCGCATCCGTAGCTCCGCTTTGAGCGTGTAGCATATAAAAATGTTCGTCTAAGAGATGACATCATTTCATCTCATTGCATCATTTTAATTCGAGCTCATCTTGATGCCCGAAATGATGTTGGAAGAGAGCTATTTGAGTTAATTGTCAGATCTGCTGCACCAAATAGCTATTTGTCATTTTTGCCATGATTATTGTGTGCATGATATGCCCTGAGCTCTACATGAGTTTTGTTATATGCCATGCCATCTTTACAGAGGTGCTTTCCATGTATTTTTGTGACATGTGTGGTGACTAGCACAAGCTTGCAAAGTAGTGCATTCGTTAATGCTGATTTCAGGGACTTAGAATTTCTCTAAGTCCTTGTTCTGTTTTTATCAATATGCCATATGTTCATGTTGTTTCCTAGTGATCCATGCCTCTTTTGAGCATGATCAGTAAGGATGATTTGTTAATATTGTGGTGCTCTATCCATCCATGTCTTTGTTTGCAATTATGGAGCACCCTGGCTTGGGTCAATCGAGCTCTACTTTTGCTATTTCGTGAATCCTGGCAGATTGTTGACTTGTTAGCGATTTTGCCGTGGATGTTGTTATTGATCCGTGCATGATATGTTGTTGTTCTTGCCATCTCTAGCTTCTATAATATGTATTCTTGATGGGTGTATGCTTAGGTTGTCATGCCTTGCGCTGTAGTGAGTGCATCAAGCTCGTGAACATGCCTACTCGTTAACATATTTGCATGCTCCAGTTTTTCTCTAAGTCTGTAATCTGATTATGTTTTCGCCATGTTCACATGCTTGCAATTGTATTTTCTGATCCCTTTTGGCTCAAGGTCACTAAGGGACTTTTGTTAAGTGCTTTGAGTAGCTTCATTTAATGCCTTGCTTTGCCATGTTAAGTTCCTGTAGCATATAGTTTTCATGCTCCAAAGTGTGCTACCTGATGTTAAATTCCAGACTTGTGTTAATTTCACTAAGTCTGAAACCTGTTATCATTTGCTCTTTTGCCATGCTTGTTTGAACCTGTTAATGGATGAATTGGCCGTAGCTCAGTGTTCATCTTTTGTCAAGCAACATGAGTGTATCCCTGCCATGTATTTTGTTGTCATGTTTGAGTGCTGTAGCATGTTTAACTTGATGCATTTAGATGGCTACTTGCTGTTTATCGTAGACCGGTGCCATATTTGTTTTGCTTGCCATTTCCAAACTGTGCATCCGATTCCAGTGTTATTTATATCGATTTCAACCGAAATCACCTCACCTTTCCAGTGGAACTCTTGGATTTCCAAGTTGAGGCCAGGTTCAATCATTCCTTGTCAAATATTGCATATGCATCACATATCGCATCCCGCATAGCATACCATGTTTGCATCATGTTGTTCGAGCTTTGCACGTGGTTGATTGTGTTCCTTTTGCTTGTTTGTCTTGTTTGGGTAGAGCCAGGAGACGAGTTCGCTAACGAGGAGCCCATTGAGTTTGCTTACGAGGACCAAGTCAACTCTGACAACTTTGCAGGCAAGATGATCATAGCCTCGAAATCACTTCTATCTTTGCTTGCTAGATGCTTGCTCTTTTGCTATGCCTATGATACGATGCCTACCACTTGCTTATCATGCCTCCAAAATTGCCATGTCAAACCTCTAACCCACCATGTCCTAGCAAACCGTTGATTGGCTATGTTACCGCTTTGCTCAACCCCTCTTATAGCGTTGCTAGTTGCAGGTGAAGTTTGGAGATCGTTCCTTGTTGGAACATTGTTTATTTGTTGGGATATCACTATATTATCTTGTTATCTTAATGCATCTATATACTTGGTAAAGGGTGGAAGGCTCGGCCTTTTGCCTAGTGTTTTTTTCCACTCTTGCCGCCCTAGTTTCCGTCATATCGGTGTTATGTTCCTGGATTTTGCGTTCCTTACGTGGTTGGGTAATAATGGGAACCCCTCGACAGTTCGCCTTGAATAAAACTCTTCCAGCAATGCCCAACTTTGGTTTTACCATTCGCCACCTAGCCTCTTTTTCCCTTGGGTTCCGCGGACTCAAGGGTCATCTTTATTTACACCCCCGGGCCAGTGCTCCTTTGAGTTTTGGTCCAACCTGTCAGCTGCCGGTGGCCACCAGGGGCAACTCTGGGCTGGCCTACCCGTACCTTGGACAATCCGGTGTGCCTTGAGAACGAGATATGTGGAGCTCCTATCGGGATTTGTCGGCACATCCAGGCGGTGTTGCTGGATTTGTTTTACCTTGTCGAAGTTGTCTTGTAGAACCGGGATACCGAGTCTGATCGGAATGTCTCGGGAGAAGGTTTATCCTTCGTTGACTGTGAGAGCTTGTGATGGGCTAAGTTGGGACTCCCCTGCAGGGATTTGAACTTTCAAAAGACGTGCCCGCGTTTATGGGCAGATGGGAATTTGTTAATGTCTGATTGTAGATAACATGAACCTTAACTTAATTAAAATGAATCAACTGCGTGTGTAACCGTGATGGTCTCTTCTCGGCGGAGTCTGGGAAGTGAACGCGGTGTTGGAGTAATGTTTGCCGTAGGTTGCTCTATAGTTCTTCGTTCGTGCTTTGCCTTCTCTTCTCGCTCTCTTTTGCGAACAGGGTAGCCACCATATATGCTAGTCGCTTGCTGGAGCTCCACATATTACCTTGCCTTACCTATAAGCTTAAATAGTCTTGATCGCGAGGGTGCGAGATTGCTGAGTCCCCGTGGCTCACAGATTACTTCCAAACCAGATGCAGGGCCCGATGACTCTGTTCCAGATGATGCGCTTGAGCTCCAGTGGGAGTTCGACGAAGACTCACGTCGTTACTATGTGTCTTTCCCTGACGATCAGTAGTGGTGCCCAGTTGGGGCGATCGGGACCGTGTCGCATGTTGGGGTTGATCTTTTATTTTGGTACCATAGTCGGACCATGAGTATATTGGATGATTGTAATGTTATTTATGTATTTGTGTGACATGGTGAGTGTAAGCCAACTATGTACCTTTTCCACTATTATCTATTTCCATGGGTTGTTGTGAAGATTACCTTACTTGCGACATTGCTTTCAATGCGGTTATGCCTCTAAGTCGTGCTTCGACACGTAGGAGATATAGCCACATCGAGGGCGTTACAAGTTGGTAATCAGAGCCTTTCGCGACCTTAGGAGCCCCCCTGCTTGATCGAATTAGCTGACGTTGTTGAGTCTAGAAAAATGTTTTGAGTCATTTAGGAATTATATATCGGAGAGTTTAGGAATTCTTTTTACTCCCCAGTCCCTTCATCGCTCTGGTAAGGCATCCTGGCGTAGAGTTTTGACTCTTCTCTTCTCAAATTTGACAAAAAAAATTAGGATCACGCGGGTATCTTGGAATCGTTCCGATCGATTTGTGACGAGAACATTGTTCTTGGTGCCTCCTATCATTTAGGGGTTGTGGAAGTGTCCCGGGGAGTTGAGCTCCGAGGTGTTGTCGTCACAATTTTATCGTTGCAGTTCTGGAATACCTGAGTTTAGTTTCGCCGACATCGAAAATCTTTTTTATGCAGTTGTTGGTGTGATAACCTCGACGCCACCCAGTACTGGGGCGGGAGTTCGGGAGTATTGACATAACTTGTATAACAGATGCTTTTCGAAGGTTGAGGTAGACGATTTCCGAAGTTTTTCTCGGTTATGTGTTGAAGGATGGATACAGCTGGATGTAGGATTTACTAGTTTGGGTGAGATATTATGCTTCCCCTGTATCCCCAACACCTGATTGCATAACCGGAAAATTTTGGGAGTTTATAAGTGGGAATTCAAGTAGCTCTTAGGATATCTTTCCAACAGATGTATGATATGAAATTGGGGTTCGACGTCTAGTGGTCCGCCTATTCACGGTTGGTTTTACAGTGGTCTCATTGTGTCTTAAAGAGTCCTTGGCTATGCCAACTCGGGGACGCTTCGTATGTCATGTGCACTGCCTTGTACATGATGGTGATGTACGATCGAGCCCGTGTAGGCCCCACCATGAAAACTTCAGACGAAATCTCTATCATATGTTTGTTTTGGCTTATTTCACAAGCCAATCCTTTGTTTTGTTTGAGTTGTGGGATTCGAGTTGCTTCAAAGTCAAATGTTGATTCCATACCTTCCCCAAATGGTGTGCTCATACTCCGATGTGGATACCAATCCTTCTTGATCATCAAGATTGTCTTGTCAATCCTTTTCGACTAGTGTGCTTCTCTTCAAGTGGATCCGATCATTTTAACATCGCAAGATCACCTCTCGGTTTTCTCAACGATGTTTGTTTCATCTGTCTCCAAGTTGTCTTTGTTTTTTTCCCGCCCACCCACCCCTTTTTCTTCAAGGACTAAGATGTCTTAATCAACTATCCATCTTATTCACGTGAAGCCTCTTCTTTCTTTTCAATCAATGTCTTATCAGATGATTTCTCATGAAGATGCTAACGGAGCTTCAAGTTCATCATTCTTCATTCTTTTTCTTCTCCGGTGGATTCAATTCAAGCTTCGGTGCTAATCATATTCTTTTCCGTATTTCTAATACCTTCTCATGCCGGTGCACCTCATATTCATTCACTTCTCGCTATTTAATTGTTCTGAAGTGCTCAAGATATCTCGATGATTCGTGTTTTCCACTCTGCATTCATTCAAGATCTTTCGAGGTTGTTATCTCAATCAAGTCATTTAATTCAAGCGGCGCAATTCTCTCTTTTAAATCATTTCAACGATGTTTCTTTTGAGTGCGCCCTAACCCACAGGTCTTTTCCCAGGATCTTACCTGACTCTTCTTATTTTCCCGGAGCTATCCTAAATTCTTGTCAAAGTTTGACATGAGTATGATTTATCATCGGTCAAATGTGTTTTCCTCCAAGATCTCTCAAATTCTTTTCATCGTTGTTTCAGCATTTCTAATTTTTCATCCCGGAGTGTCTCAACGTTTCATGGTGGTGTTTCTCGTCGCCATTCTCTGTACTTGAAGACCGAAGAAGATTTTCTCTCAATCTTGTTCTTGTCTCTTCAAGATTCGTGATTCTAGCTTACTGCCATCCTCTCATAATTGTTTTGATTGTGAGTATTCTTTTCACCTATTCGGAGCATTTCATGAGTTGTTTTCCAATTCTTCACTCCGGAGCCCATCATCTTAGAGTTATTCTTTCTCGGCTTTCAGCTATGGTTCTCCAAATCTTACCGGTGCATCATTCAAGTATTTCTCTAATCAGCTTGTGATCTCTTTGTTCTCATATATTTATTTTACCTCAAGTATCTTCATCTGTTCTCCATTTCTTTCCGGTGAATTGTGCCTTTGCTACTTTCATTTTCAACTCTTACGGTGGTTCGTTCAAGATATCTTCCTTGGTTGTCATACTAATTCATTTGTTGTTTCATCCTACCGGTGGTTCGTGGAAGACCTTCTCAAGTTTACGCTATATCTATCTTAATCCTTTCTACGAGAATAAGTAATATGTCAAATCCATTGTTTGTCATCAATTTAAATTGGTGAAGGATAAGCATAATGTAATTCTTATTCTTGTTTCATCGAGTAAATTCAATTCCTTATTCCGGAGGCTCTTCAAATTCTTGGTTTCAATTGTTTCATCTTTCTTTTCCTGGTTTCCAAGCTTTTCCGCATTATATCGTCGTGAAGATTCATCTAAATCATCGCAAGGCTTCACCTTGTGTTTTCAACCTCCTTTTCCTTCCGTTTGATCATCCTTTTGTTACCGGAGTTCTTAATGAAGGTTCTACATGATGGTTCATCAAGGATTTTATCCCTTCTCGAAGTTTTCATCGAGATTCTTGTCTAAGGAGCTCAAGTATTCTTCATCTTGCAATCCGGAGTGCAATCCTTCCTTCTGTATCAATAGAGGTGGTATTATGTCATTCTTGATAATTTGAGTTCATGTTCCATGTTTCAGATGTTGTTAAGAATGAGATATTTTAAATCCATCAATCTCGTCAGTGGAGTTATCTGGAGTTATATTTCACCTAAAGCTTTTCCTAAGGATTAATGCTATTAATGGTGATAATATATGATCCAAGTTCTTCATCTATCCTTCCCGGTGAAATTAGTTTCTTGTCTCCTTGTTGATATCAATCCAATCCGTTATTTTTTGTCAGTGGCAGAATTTCACCTCATAATTTGAGATGTATTCCATAAGACCATATTAAGCTTATTCTTTTTTGTTGTTGGTGTTCCAACAACTCCGTTCGACCCTTCTCCTAAGGATGCCTTTTCAAACTCTTTTGTGACAGAAGGTGGCATTTTCTTCTCCATTCTTTTATTTCAATTATCTATATTCTATTCTTTCGTTCCGGAGGCATTGTGATGTTGCTCTTATCAACCCATCATCTCATTTGTCAAAGATCATGTTCTTTTCATGATTGTCCATTTAACCTGAGTGTCGTGCCCTCTTTTCAAGTTCTATCACCTTATCAAGTTCTTATTCAATTCCTTTCTTTTTAATCGGAGTGCTACCCGAAGTTGTTCTTCCTTGTTCCTCTTTGCTAATGGAGTGCTTTCAACTTCATTATCTCCGTTGTATTATTTTCTCAAAATGGCTTAACCTTTTCAAGGTTCTTTGGTTTCACCCGTTTGTCAAAGAAGCAACTTAGTTTTACCTCTTCTCTTTGTCTTCTGTTTTCCCTCTGGTGCCATTCTAGATCTCGGGACGAGATCCTCTCGTAGTGGTGGAGTGTTGTGACGCCCCGAGACCATTGTGCCAGATGTCCTCCAGTTATTCGTTGTTGTTGCCTTGTCATTGCTTGCGTGTCATGCATTGCATATCATGTCATCATGTGCATTTCAATTGCATACATGTTCGTCTCATGCATCCGAGCATTTTCCCCGTTGTCTGTTTTGCAATCCGGCGCTCCTATGTCACCTGGTGTTCCCTTTTACCTCTTTTCATGTGTGAGGGTTAAACATTTTTGGATTGGACCGAGACTTCTCATGCGGCCTTGGTTTACTACCGGTAGACCGCCTGCCAAATTTCGTTCCATTTGGACTTCGTTTGATACTCCAACAGTTAACCGAGGGACCGAAAAGACCTCGTGTGTGTTGCATCCCAACACCCTTCCAAAGTGGCCCAAAACCCACCTAAACCTCCTCCATCATCTCGGTCGTTTGATAACGATCGCGTGGCCGAAAACCGCACCTCATTTGGACTCTCCTAGCTCCCTCTATGCCTATATATAGACCCTCTCCCGAAATTTTCGGATCTCTCCACCCCTAACCCTAGAAAATCCGCTTCTCCGTGCACTGGACGTGCCCGTCCCGTGCTGGACAACGTCCGCCGCCGCCCGCAGCCAACCGGGACGTGCCATGTGTCCCGGCCGGCCTCCTCCCGCCGTCGGCCCGCCGAAGCCCGGGGCAGGCCCTCCCGCGCCGCCTCCCGGGTCGCGCCCCACGCCTCCTCCCCGCCTTCCAGCGCCGCCCGGCGCCGCCCTTCGCCACCC
>NC_057809.1:516083274-516257489 GCF_018294505.1 Triticum aestivum | reverse complement strand
CAGCTCCGGCCACCGGTGCGCGCCGCCCCAGCCACCGGCGCCCGCGGCCCCCACCACCATCTCCGGCGTCCTCCTCCGACTACGGCGAGCTCCGGCCACCACCACCATCTCCGGCGACCTCCGGTGAAGAGTAACTCCGGCGAACCTCGGGATCCGTGCCGGATGGATCTAGATCTGGATCTGAGATGGTTGACTTGCCCCTGAAACCCTAGTTATTTTGCGTTTTTCATCATGTCGTAACTCCGCATCCGTAGCTCCGCTTTGAGCGTGTAGCATATCAAAATGTTCGTCTAAGAGAGTACATCATTTCATCTCATTGCATTATTTTAATTCGAGCTCATCTTGATGCCCGAAATGATGTTGGAAGAGAGCTATTTGAGTTAATTGTCAGATCTGCTGCACCAAATAGCTATTTGTCATTTTTGCCATGATTATTGTGTGCATGATATGCCCCTGAGCTCTACATGAGTTTTGTTATATGCCATGCCATCTTTACAGAGGTGCTTTCCATGTATTTTTTTGACATGTGTGGTGACTAGCACAAGCTTGCAAAGTAGTGCATTCGTTAATGCTGATTTCAGAGACTTAGAATTTCTAAGTCCTTGTTCTGTTTTTATCAATATGCCATATGTTCATATTGTTTCCTAGTGATCCGTGCCTCTTTTGAGGATGATCAGTAAGGATGATTTGTTAATATTGTGGTGCTCTATCCATCCATTTCTTTGTTTGCAATTATGGAGCACCCTAGCTTGGGTCAATCGAGCTCTACTTTTGCTATTTTGTGAATCTTGGCAGATTGTTGACTTGTTAGCGATTTTGCCGTGGATGTTGTTGTTGATCCGTGCATGATATGTTGTTGTTCTTGCCATGTCTAACTTCTATAATATGTATTCTTGATGGGTGTATGCTTAGGTTGTCATGACTTGCACTGTAGTGAGTGCATCGAGCTCGTGAACATGCCTACTCGTTAACATATTTGCATGCTCCAGTTTTTCTCCAAGTCTATAATCTGATTATGTTTTCGCCATGTTCACATGCTTGCAATTGTATTTTCTGATCCCTTTTGGCTCAAGGTCACTAAGGGAATTTTGTTAAGTGCTTTGAGTAGCTTCATTTCATGCCTTGCTTTGCCATGTTAAGTTCCTGTAGCATATAGTTTTCATGCTCCAAAGTGTGCTACCTGATGTTAAATTTCAGACTTGTGTTAATTTCACTAAGTCTGAAACCTGTTATCATTTGCTCTTTTGTCATGCTTGTTTGAACCTGTTAATGGATGAATTGGCCGTAGCTCGGTGTTCATCTTTTGTCAAGCAACATGAGTGGATCCCTGCCATGTATTTTGTTGTCATGTTTGAGTGTTGTAGCATGTTTAACTTGATGCGTTTAGATGGCTACTTGCTGTTTATCGCAGACCGGTGCCATATTTGTTTTGCTTGCCATTTCCAAACCGTGGATCCGATTCCGGTGTTCTTTATATCGATTTAAACCGAAATCACCTCACCTTTCCAGTGGCACTCTTGGATTTCCAAGTTGAGGCCAGGTTCAATCATTCCTTGTCAAATCTTGCATATGCATCACATATCGCATCCCGCATATCATACCATGTTTGCATCATGTTGTTCGAGCTTTGCACGTGGTTGATTGTGTTCCTTTTGATTGTTTGTCTTGTTTGGGTAGAGCTGGGAGATGAGTTCTCTAACGAGGAGCCCGTTGAGTTTGCTTACGAGGACCAAGTCAACTCTGACAACTTTGCAGGCAAGATGATCATAACCTCGAAATCACTTCTATCTTTGCTTGCTAGATGCTCGCTCTTTTGCTATGCCTATGCTACGATGCCTACCACTTGCTTATCATGCCTCCCAAATTGCCATGTCAAACCTCTAACCCACCATGTCCTAGCAAACCGTTGATTGGCTATGTTACCGCTTTGCTCAGCCCCTCTTATAGCGTTGCTAGTTGCAGGTGAAGTTTGGAGATCGTTCCTTGTTGGAACATTGTTTATTTGTTGGGATATCACTATATTATCTTGTTATCTTAATGCATCTATATACTTGGTAAAGGGTGGAAGGCTCGGCCTTTTTCCTAGTGTTTTTTCCACTCTTGCCGCCCTAGTTTCTGTCATATCCGTGTTATGTTCCCGAATTTTGCGTTCCTTACGCGGTTGGGTAATAATGGGAACCCCTTGACAGTTCGCCTTGAATAAAACTCTTTTAGCAATGCCCAACTTTGGTTTTACCATTCGCCACCTAGCCTCTTTTTCCCTTGGGTTCCGCGGACTCAAGGGTCATCTTTATTTACACCCCCGGGCCAGTGCTCCTCGGAGTGTTGGTCCAACCTGTCAGCTGCCGGTGGCCACCAGAGGCAACTCTGGGCTGGCCTACCCGTACCTTGGACAATCCGGTATGCCCTGAGAACGAGATATGTGCAACTCCTATTGGGATTTGTCGGCACATCCAGGCGGTGTTGCTGGATTTGTTTTACCTTGTCGAAGTTGTCTTGTAGAACCGGGATACCGAGTCTGATCGGAATGTCTCGGGAGAAGGTTTATCCTTCGTTGACTGTGAGAGCTTGTGATGGGCTAAGTTGGGACTCCCCTGCAGGGATTTGAACTTTCAAAAGACGTGCCCGCGTTTATGGGCAGATGGGAATTTGTTAATGTCTGATTGTAGATAACATGAACCTTAACTTAATTAAAATGAATCAACTGCGTGTGTAACCGTGATGGTCTCTTCTCGGCGGAGTCCGGGAAGTGAACACGGTGTTGGAGTAATGCTTGTCGTAGGTTGCTCTATAGTTCTTCGTTCGTGCTTTGCCTTCTCTTCTCGCTCTCTTTTGCGAACAGGGTAGCCACCATATATGCTAGTCGCTTGCTGGAGCTCCACATATTACCTTGCCTTACCTATAAGCTTAAATAGTCTTGATCGCGAGGGTGCGAGATTGCTGAGTCCCCGTGGCTCACAGTTTACTTCCAAACCAGATGCAGGGCCCGATGACTGCGTTTCAGATGATGCGCTTGAGCTCAAGTGGGAGTTCGACGAAGACTCACGCCGTTACTATGTGTCTTTCCCTGACGATCAGTAGTGGTGCCCAGTTGGGGCGATAGGGACCGTGTCGCATGTTGGGGTTGATCTTTTATTTTGGTACCGTAGTCAGACCATGAGTGTATTGGATGATTGTAATGTTATTTATGTATTTGTGTGATGTGGCGAGTGTAAGCCAACTATGTACCTTTTCCACTATTATCTATTTACATGGGTTGTTGTGAAGATTACCTTACTTGCGACATTGCTTTCAATGTGGTTTTGCCTCTAAGTCGTGCTTCGACACGTAGGAGATATAGCCGCATCGAGGGTGTTACAAGTTGGTAATCAGAGCCTTCCCCGACCTTAGGAGCCCCCCTTCTTGATCGAATTAGCTGACGTTGTTGAGTCTAGAAAAATGTTTTGAGTCATTTAGGAATTATATATTGGAGAGTTTAGGAATTCTTTTTACTCCCCAGTCCCTTCATCGCTCTGGTAAGGCATCCTGACGTAGAGTTTTGACTCTTCTCTTCTCAAATTTCACAAAAAAAATTAGGATCACGCGGGTATCTTGGAATCGTTCCGATCGATTTGTGACGAGAACATTGTTCTTGGTGCCTCCTATCATTTAGGGGTTGTGGAAGTGTCCCGGGGAGTTGAGCTCCGAGGTGTTGTCGTCACAATTTTATAGTTGCAGTTCTGGAGTACCTGAGTTTAGTTTCGCCGACATCGAAAATCTCCTTTATGTAGTTGTTGGTGTGATAACCTCGACGCCACCCAGTACTGGGGCGGGAGTTCGGGAGTATTGCCATAACTTGTATAACGGATGCTTTTCGAAGGTTGAGGTAGACGATTCTGAAGTTTTTCTCGGTTATGTGTTGAAGCATGGATACAGCTGGATGTAGGATTTGCTAGTTTGGGTGAGATATTATGCTTCCCCTGTATCCCCAACACCTGATTGCATAACCGGAAATTTTTGGGAGTTTATAAGTGGGAATTCAAGTAGCTCTTAGGATATCTTTCCGACAGATGTATGATATGAAATTGGGGTTCGACGTCTAGTGGTCCGCCTATTCACGGTTGGTTTTACAGTGGTCTCGTTGTGTCTTAAAGAGTCCTTGGCTATGCCGACTCGGGGACGCTTCGTATGTCATGTGCACTGCCTTGTACATGATGGTGATGTACGATCGAGCCCGTGTAGGCCCCACCACGAAAACTTCAGACGAAATCTCTATCATATGTTTGTTCCGGCTTATTTCACAAGCCAATCCTTTGTTTTGTTTGAGTTGTGGGATTCAAGTTGCTTCAAAGTCAAATGTTGATTCCATACCTTCCCCAAATGGTGTGCTCATACTTCGATGTGGATACCAATCCTTCTTGATCATCAAGATTGTCTTGTCAATCCTTTTCGACCGGTGTGCTTCTCTTCAAGTGGATCCGATCATTTTAACATCGCAAGATCACCTCTCGGTTTTCTCAATGATGTTTGTTTCATCCGTCTCCAAGTTGTCTTTGTTTTTTTCCCGCCCACCCACCCCTTTTTCTTCAAGGACTAAGATGTCTTAATCAACTATCCATCTTATTCATGTGAAGCCTCTTCTTTCTTTTCAATCAATGTCTTATCCGATGATTTCTCATGAAGATGGTAACGGAGCTTCAAGTTCATCATTCTTCGTTCTTTTTCTTCTCCGGTGGATTCAATTCAAGCTTCGGTGCTAATCATATTGTTTTCCGTATTTCTAATACCTTCTCATGCTGGTGCACCTCGTATTCATTCACTTCTCGCTATTTAATTGTTCCGAAGTGTTCAAGATATCTCGATGATTCGTGTTTTCCACTCTGCATTCATTCAAGATCTTTCGAGGTTGTTATCTCATTCAAGTCATTTAATTCAACCGGCGCAATTCTCTCTTTTAAATCATTTCAACGGTGTTTCTTTTAAGTGGGCCCTAACCCACAGGTCTTTTCCCAGGATCTTACCTGAATCTTCTTATTTTCCCGGAGCTATCCTAAATTCTTGTCAAAGTTTGACGTAAGTATGATTTATCATCGGTCAAATGTGTTTTCCTCCAAGATCTCTCAAATTCTTTTCATCGTTGTTTCAGCATTTCTAATTTTTCATCCCGGAGTGTCTCAACGTTTCATGGTGGTGTTTCTCGTCGCCATTCTCTGTACTTGAAGACCGAAGAAGATTTTCTCTCAATCTTGTTCTTGTCTCTTCAAGATTCGTGATTCTAGCTTGCTGCCATCCTCTCATAATTGTTTTGATTGTGAGTATTCTTTTCACCTATTTGGAGCATTTCATGAGTTGTTTTCCAATTCTTCACTCCGGAGCCCATCATCTTAGAGTTATTCTTTCTCGGCTTTCAGCTATGGTTCTCCAAATCTTATCGGTGCATCATTCAAGTATTTCTCTAATCAGCTCGTGATCTCTTTGTTCTCATATATTTATTTTACCTCAAGTATCTTCATTCGTTCTCCAATTCTTTCCGGTGAATTGTGCCTTTGCTACTTTCATTTTCAACTCTTACGATGGTTCGTTCAAGATATCTTCCTTGGTTGTCATACTAATTCATTTCTTGTTTCATCCTACCGATGGTTCGTGGAAGACCTTCTCAAGTTTACGCTATATCTATCTTAATCCTTTCTACGAGAATAAGTAATATGTCAAATCCATTGTTTGTCATCAATTTAAATTGGTGAAGGATAAGCATAATGTAATTCTTATTCTTGTTTCATCGAGTAAATTCAATTCCTTATTCCGGAGGCTCTTCAAATTCTTGGTTTCATTTGTTTCATCTTTTTTTTCCTGGTTTCCAAGCTTTTCCGCATTATATCGTCGTGAAGATTCATCTAAATCATCGCAAGGCTTCACCTTGTGTTTTCAACCTCTTTTTCCTTCCGTTTGATCATCCTTTTGTTACCGGAGTTCTTAATGAAGGTTCTACATGATGGTTCATCAAGGATTTTATCCCTTCTCGAAGTTTTCATCGAGATTCTTGTCTAAGGAGCTCAAGTATTCTTCACCTTGCAATCCGGAGTGCAATCCTTCCTTCCGTATTAATAGAGGTGGTATTATGTCATTCTTGATAATTTGAGTTCATGTTCCATGTTTCAGATGTTGTTAAGAATGAGATATTTTAAATCCATCAATCTCGTCATTGGAGTTATCTGGAGTTATATTTCACCTAAAGCTTTTCCTAATGATTAATGCTATTAATGGTGATAATATATGATCCAAGTTCTTCATCTATCCTTCCCGGTGAAATTAGTTTCTCGTCTCCTTGTTGATATCAATCCAATCCATTATTTTTTGTCAGTGGCAGAATTTCACCTCATAATTTGAGATGTATTCCATAAGACCATATTAAGCTTATTCTTTTTCGTTGTTGGTGTTCCAACAACTCCGTTCGACCCTTCTCCTAAGGATGCCTTTTCAAACTCTTTTATGACAGAAGGTGGCATTTTCTTCTCCATTCTTTTATTTCAATTATCTATATTCTATTCTTTCGTTCCGGAGGCATTGTGATGTTGCTCTTATCAACCCATCATCTCGTTTGTCAAAGATCATGTTCTTTTCATGATTGTCCATTTAACCGGAGTGTCGTGCCCTCTTTTCAAGTTCTATCACCTTATCAAGTTCTTATTCAATTCCTTTCTTTTTAATCGGTGTGCTGCCTGAAGTTGTTCTTCCTTGTTCCTCTTTGCTAACGGAGTGCTTTCAACTTCATTATCTCCGTTGTATTATTTTCTCGAAATGGCTTAACCTTTTCAAGGTTCTTTGGTTTCACCCATTTGTCAAAGAAGCAACTTAGTTTTACCTCTTCTCTTTCTCTTCTGTTTTCCCTCCGGTGCCATTCTAGATCTCGGGACGAGATCCTCTCATAGTGGTGCAGTGTTGTGACACCCCGAGACCGTTGTGCTAGATGTCCTCCAGTTATTCGTTGTTGTTGCCTTGTCATTGCTTGCGTGTCATGCATTGCATATCATGACATCACGTGCATTTCATTTGCATACATGTTCGTCTCATGCATCCGAGCATTTTCCTCGTTGTCCGTTTTGCAATCCGGCGCTCCTATGTCACCCGGTGTTCCCTTTTACCTCTTTTCGTGTGTGAGGGTTAAACATTTTTGGATTGGACCGAGACTTGTCATGCGGCCTTGGTTTACTACCGGTAGACCGCCTGCCAAGTTTCGTGCCATTTGGACTTCGTTTGATACTCCAACGGTTAACCGAGGGACCGAAAAGGCCTCGTGTGTGTTGCAGCCCAACACCCATCCAAAGTGGCCCAAAACCCACCTAAACCTCCTCCATCATCTCGGTCGTTCGATAACGATCGCGTGGCCGAAAACCGCACCTCATTTGGACTCTCCTAGCTCCCTCTATGCCTATATATAGACCCTCTCCCGAAATTTTCGGATCTCTCCACCCCTAACCCTAGAAAATCCGCTTCTCCGCGCACCGGACGTGTCCGGCCCGTGCCGGACAATGTCCGCCGCCGCCCGCAGCCAACCGGGACGTGCCACGTGTCTCGGCCGGCCTCCTCCCGCCGTCGGCCCGCCGAAGCCCGGGGCAGGCCCTCCCGCGCCACCTCCTGGGTCGCGCCCCGCGCCTCCTCCCCGCCTTCCAGCGCCACCCGGCGCCGCCCTTTGCCACCCTTCGCCGCCCTGCCGCCGACCTTGGCACCGGCGAGCTCCGCAGCTCCGGCCATCGGTGCGCGCCGCCCCAGCCACCGGCCGCGGCCACCACCACCAAATCCGGCGTCCTCCTCCGACTACGGCGAGCTCCGGCCACCACCACCATCTCCGGCGACCTCCGGTGAACAGTAACTCCGACAAACCTCGGGATCCGCGCCGACTGGATCTAGATCTGGATCTGAGACGGTTGACTTTCCCCCGAAACCCTAGTTATTTTGCGTTTTTCATCATGTCGTAACTCCGCATCCGTAGCTCCTCTTTGAGCGTGTAGCATATCAAAATGTTCGTCTAAGAGATGATATCATTTCATCTCATTGCATCATTTTAATTCGAGCTCATCTTGATGCCCGAAATGATGTTGGAATAGAGCTATTTGAGTTAATTGTCAGATCTGCTGCACCAAATAGCTATTTGTCATTTTTGCCATGATTATTATGTGCATGATATGCCCCTGAGCTCTACATGAGTTTTGTTATATGCCATGCCATCTTTACAGAGGTGCCTTCCATGTATTTTTGTGACATGTGTGGTGACTAGCACAAGCTTGCAAAGTAGTGCATTCATTAATGCTGATTTCAGGGACTTAGAATTTCTAAGTCCTTGTTCTGTTTTTATCAATATGCCATATGTTCATGTTGTTTCCTAGTGATCCGTGCCTCTTTTGAGGATGATCAGTAAGGACGATTTGTTAATATTGTGGTGCTCTATCCATCCATTTCTTTGTTTGCAATTATGGAGCACCCTAGCTTGGGTCAATCGAGCTCTACTTTTTCTATTTCGTGAATCCTGGTAGATTGTTGACTTGTTAGCGATTTTGCCGTGGATGTTGTTATTGATCCGTGCATGATATGTTGTTCTTCTTGCCATGTCTAGCTTCTATAATATGTATTCTTGATGGGTGTATGCTTAGGTTGTCATGCCTTGCACTGTAGTGAGTGCATCGAGCTCGTGAACATGCCTACTCGTTAACATATTTGCATGCTCCAGTTTTTCTCTAAGTCTGTAATCTGATTATGTTTTCGCCATGTTCACATGCTTGCAATTGTATTTTCTGATCCCTTTTGGCTCAAGGTCACTAAGGTACTTTTGTTAAGTGCTTTGGGTAGCTTCATTTCATGCCTTACTTTGCCATGTTAAGTTCCTTTAGCATATAGTTTTCATGCTCCAAAGTGTGCTACCTGATGTTAAATTCCAGACTTGTGTTAATTTCACCAAGTCTGAAACCTGTTATCATTTGCTTTTTTGTCATGCTTGTTTGAACCTGTTAATGGATGAATTGGCCGTAGCTCGGCGTTCATCTTTTGTCAAGCAACATGAGTGGATCCCTGCCATGTATTTTGTTGTCATGTTTGAGTGCTGTAGCATGTTTAACTTGATGCGTTTAGATGGCTACTTGTTGTTTATCGCAGACCGGTGCCATATTTGTTTTGCTTGCCATTTCCAAACCGTGCATCCGATTCCGGTGTTCTTTATGTCGATTTCAATCGAAATCACCTCACCTTTCCAGTGACACTCTTGGATTTCCATGTTGAGGCCAGGTTCAATCATTCCTTGTCAAATCTTGCATATGCATCACATATCGCATCCCGCATAGCATACCATGTTTGCATCATGTTGTTCGAGCTTTGCACGTGGTTGATTGTGTTCCTTTTGATTGTTTGTCTTGTTTGGGTAGAGCCGGGAGATGAGTTCTCTAACGAGGAGCCCGTTGAGTTTGCTTACGAGGACCAAGTCAACTCTGACAACTTTGCAGGCAAGATGATCATAGCCTCGAAATCACTTCTATCTTTGCTTGCTAGATGCTCGCTCTTTTGCAATGCCTATGATACGATGCCTACCACTTGCTTATCATGCCTCCCATATTTCCATGTCAAACCTCTAACCCACCATGTCCTAGCAAACCGTTGATTGGCTATGTTACTGCTTTGCTCAGCCCCTCTTATAGCGTTGCTAGTTGCAGGTGAAGTTTGGAGATCGTTCCTTGTTGGAACATTGTTTATTTGTTGGGATATCACTATATTATCTTGTTATCTTAATGCATCTATATACTTGCTAAAGGGTGGAAGGCTTGGCCTTTTGCCTAGTGTTTTGTTCCACTCTTGCCGCCCTAGTTTCCGTCATATCGGTGTTATGTTCCCGGATTTTGCGTTCCTTACGCGGTTGGGTAATAATGGAACCCCTTGACAGTTCGCCTTGAATAAAACTCTTCCAGCAATGCCCAACTTTGGTTTTACCATTCGCCACCTAGGCTCTTTTTCCCTTGGGTTCCGCGGACTCAAGGGTCATCTTTATTTACACCCCCGGGCCAGTGCTCCTCTGAGTGTTGGTCCAACCTGTCAGCTACCGGTGGCCACCAGGGGCAACTCTGGGCTGGCCTACCCGTACCTTGGACAATCCGGTGTGCCTTGAGAACGAGATATGTGGAGCTCCTATCGGGATTTGTCGGCACATCCGGGCGGTGTTGCTGGATTTGTTTTACCTTGTCGAAGTTGTCTTGTAGAACCGGGACACCGAGTCTGATCGGAATGTCTCGGGAGAAGGTTTATCCTTCGTTGACCGTGACAGCTTGTGATGGGCTAAGCTGGGACTCCTCTACAGGGATTTGAACTTTCGAAAGCCGTGCCCGCGGTTATGGGCGATGGGAATTTGTTAATGTCCGATTGTAGATAACATGAACCTTAACTTAATTAAAATGAATCAACTGCGTGTGTAACCGTGATGGTCTCTTCTCGGCGGAGTCCGGGAAGTGAACACGGTGTTGGAGTAATGTTTGCCGTAGGTTGCTCTTTAGTTCTTCGTTCGTGCTTTTCCTTCTCTTCTTGCTCTCTTTTGCGAACAGGGTAGCCACCATATATGCTAGTCGCTTGCTGCAGCTCCACATATTACCTTGCCTTACCTATAAGCTTAAATAGTCTTGATCGCGAGGGTGCGAGATTGCTGAGTCCCTGTGGCTCACAGATTATTTCCAAACCAGATGCAGGGCCCGATGACTCCGTTCCAGATGATGCGCTTGAGCTCAAGTGGGAGTTCGACGAAGACTCACACCGTTACTATGTGTCTTTCCCTGACGATCAGTAGTGGTGCCCAGTTGGGGCGATCGGGACCGTGTCGCATGTTAGGGTTGATCTTTTATTTTGGTACGTAGTCGGACCATGAGTGTATTGGATGATTGTAATGTTATTTATGTATTTGTATGACGTGGCGAGTGTAAGCCAACTATGTACCTTTTCCACTATTATCTATTTACATGGGTTGTTGTGAAGATTACCTTACTTGCGACATTGCTTTCAATGCGGTTATGCCTCTAAGTCGTGCTTCGACACGTAGGAGATATAGCCGCATCGAGGGCGTTACACATAGATTCATCAAAATAAGTAAACAACACATGAAAAACAGAATCTGTCAAAAACATAACAGTCTGTAGTAATCTGGATCAAACGTATACTTATGGAACTAATAAAATTATCAAATAAATTGCTGGACCTGAGGAATTTATCTATTAATCATCTGCAAAAAGAATTAACTAAATAGAACTCTCCAAATAAAAATGGCAGCAATTCTTGTGAGCGCTAAAGTTTCTGTTTTTTACAGCAAGATCGCAAAGACTTTCCCCAAGTCTTCCCAAAGGTTCTACTTGGCACAAACACTAATTAAAGACATGAAACCACATCTAAACAGAGGCTATATGAATTATTTATTTCTAAACAGGAACAAAAATCAAGGAACTAAAATAAAATTGGGTTGCCTCCCAACAAGCGCTATCGTTTAACGCCCCTAGCTAGGCATGATGATTTCAATGATGCTCACATAAAGGATAAGAATTGAAACATAAATAGAGCATCATGAAGAATATGACTAGCACATTTAAGTCTAACATACTTCCTATGCATAGGGATTTTGTGAGCAAACAACTTGTGGGAATAAGAATCAACTTGCATAGGAAGGTAAAACAAGGATAACTTCAAAATTTTAAGCACATAGAGAGGAAACTTGATATTATTGCAATTCCTACAAGCATATGTTCCTCCCTCATAATAATTTTCAGTAGCATCATGAATGAATTCAACAATATAACTAGCACCTAAAGCATTCTTTTCATGATCTACAAGCATAGAAAATTTAGTACTCTCCACATAAGCAAAATTCTTCTCAATCGGAATAGTGGTAGCAAACTCAACAGAGTAACTATCATGGGATTGAAAATTGAAATCAAGATGACAAGTTTCATTTTTATTATTATTCTTTAAACCATACGTGTCATCACAATAATCATCATAGATAGGAGGCGTGCTTTCATCATAATAAATTTGCTCATCAAAGCTTGGGGGACAAAAAATATCATCTTCATCAAACATAGCTTCCCCAAGCTTGTGGCTTTGCATATCATTAGCATCATGGATATTCAAGGAATTCATACTAACAACATTGCAATCATGCTCATCATTCAAATATTTAGTGCCAAACATTTTATATATTTCTTCTTCTAGCACTTTGGCACAATTTTCCTTTCCATCATACTCACGAAAGATATTTAAAAGGTGAAGCGTATGAGACAAACTCAATTCCATTTTTTATAGTTTTCTTTTATAAACTAAACTAGTGATAAAACAAGAAACTAAAAGACTCGATTGCAAGATCTAAAGATATACCTTCAAGCGCTAACCTCCCCGGCAACGGCGCCAAAAAAGAGCTTGATGTCTACTACACAACCTTCTTCTTGTAGACGTTGTTGGGCCTCCAAGTGTAGAGGTTTGTAGGACAGTAGCAATTTTCCCTCAAGTGGATGACCTAAGGTTTATCAATCCGTAGGAGGCATAGGATGAAGATGGTCTCTCTCAAGCAACCTTGCAACCAAATAACAAAGAGTCTCTTGTGTCCCCAACACACCCAATACAATGGTAAATTGTATAGGTGCACTAGTTCGGCGAAGAGATGGTGATGCAAGTGGTATATGGATAGTAGATAAAGGTATTTGTAATCTGAAATTATAAAAACAGCAAGGTAACAAGTGATAAAAGTGAGCGTAAACGGTATTGCAATGCTAGGAAACAAGGCCTAGGGTTCATACTTTCACTAGTGCAAGTCCTCTCAACAATACTAACATAATTGGATCATAAAACTATCCCTCAACATGCAACAAAGAGTCACTCCAAAGTCACTAATAGCGGAGAACGAACGAAGAGATTATGGTAGGGTACAAAACCACCTCAAAGTTATTCTTTCCAATCAATCCGTTGGGCTATTCCTATAAGTGTCACAAACATCCCTAGAGTTCGTACTAGAATAACACCTTAAGACACAAATCAACCAAAACCCTAATGTCAACTAGATACTCCAATGTCACCTCAAGTATCCGTGGGTATGATTATACGTATGCATCACACAATCTCAGATTCATCTATTCAACCAACACAAAGGACCTCAAAGAGTGCCCCAAAGTTCTACCGGAGAATCACGACGAAAATGTGTGCCAACCCCTATGCATAGGTTCATGGGCGGAACCCGCAAGTTGATCACCAAAACATACATCAAGTGAAACACGTGGTATCCCATTGTCACCACGAATACGCACGACAAGACATACATCAAGTGTTCTCAAATCTTTAAAGACTCAATCCGATAAGATTACTTCAAAGGGGAAACACAATTCATTACAAGAGAGAAGAGGGGAAGGAGAAACATCATAGGATCCAACTATAATAGCAAAGCTTGTGATACATCAAGATCGTATCAGCTCAATAACACGAGAGAGAGAGAGAGATCAAACACATAGCTACTGGTACATACCCTCAGCCCCGAGGGAGAACTACTCCCTCCTCATCATGGAGAGCACCGAGATGATGAAGATGGCCATTGGAGAAGGATTGCCCCCTCCGGTAGGGTGCCGGAACGGGTCTAGATTGGCTTTCGGTGGCTACGGAGGCTTCTGGCGGCGGAACTCCCGATCTATTGTGTTCTCTGGAAGTTTTACGATACGTAGGTATATATGGGTACAAGAGGTACGTCGGTGGACCGAAGGGGGGGCCATGAGGTAGGGGGGCACGCCCTAGGGGGTGGGAACGCCCCCTACCCTCGTGAGCACCTCATTCGTCTTCTGACATAGGGTCCAAGTCTATCCGGTAGGTTTCCTTCCAAAAATAACTTCTCCAGTTGATTTCGTTCCATTTTGACTCCGTTTGATATTCCTTTTACTCGAAACACTAAAATAGGCATAAAACAACAAATCTGGGCTGGGCCTCCGGTTAATAGGTTAGTCCCGAAAATAATATAAAAGTGGAAAATAAAGCCCAATATTGCCCAAAACAGTAGATAATATAGCATGGAGCAATCAAAAATTATAGATACATTGGAGACGTATCAACGGTCCGCCGTATAGAAGAGGAAGGCAATGGGTGAAGAAGTGGCTCGGCTTCTAGCAGCTGAGTTTATCCGAGAGATTTACCACTCCGAGTGGTTAGCTAATGTTGTCATGGTCCCAAAGAAGGATGACTCACTTCGCATGTGCATCGACTTCAAACATATCAATTGGGCCTGCCCGAAAGATCACTTTCCTCTCCCTCGCATCGACCAAATAGTCGACTCGACTGCGGGGTGTGAGCGTTTGTCCTTTTTGGACGCTTATTCCGGGTATCATCAGATCCGTCTGTATGGACCCAATGAGATAAAAACAGCTTTCATCACCCCATTTGGGTGCTTCTGTTATGTCACTATGCCATTCGGTTTGAAGAACGCTGGAGCCACATTCATGCAGATGATTCAGAAGTGCTTGCTCACTCAGATCAGTCGGAATGTGGAAGCATACATGGATGACATTGTGGTGAAGTCACATAAAAGTTCCGACGTACTAGCCGACCTTGCTGAAACCTTTGCCAACCTCAGAAGGTATGATATCAAGCTTAATCCATCAAAGTGCACATTCGGAGTTCCAGGCGGAAAATTACTCGGTTTTCTCATTTCCGAACAAGGGATCGATGCTAACCCAGAGAAAGTGGGTGCCATACTCCGGATGAAATGCCCTGTGCGTGTGCATGATGTGCAGAAGCTTACTGGTTGTTTGGCCGCCCTAAGTCGATTCATTTCTCGCCTCAATGAAAAGGCACTGCCTCTTTACCGACTAATGAAGAAGTCAGATAAGTTCGACTGGACTCCTGAAGCTGATGCAGCATTTGCAGAGCTTAAAGCCCTGCTTTCCACCCAGCTGGTGCTTGCTGCTCCAATCAGCAAAGAGCCTTTACTGCTTTACATTGCAGCCACTGGACAAGTCGTCAGTACAGTACTTACGGTCGAGCGGGAAGAAGAAGGAAAAGCTTACAAAGTTCAGCTCCCAGTATACTATGTCTCAGAAGTTTTGACTCCATCAAAGCAAAGATATCCACATTATCAGAAGCTTGTTTATGGGATCTATATGACCACGAAGAAGGTTGCACATTACTTCTTTGATCACTCCATTACAGTCGTCAATGACGCTCCATTATCAGAGATTCTGAACAATAGAGATGCAACTGGTCGAGTGGCAAAGTGGGCGATTGAACTCCTTCCCTTAGATATCAAGTTCGAGGCAAAGAAAGCTATTAGGTCCCAAGCAATAGCAGATTTCCTCGCCGAGTGGATTGAAAAACAACTACCGACTCAAGTTCACTCGGAGCACTGGACCATGTTATTTGATGGTTCCAAGATGCTGAATGGTTCCGGTGCTGGGGTGGTACTGGTATCCCCCCGAGGAGACAAGCTGAGATATGTCCTCCAGATTCACTTTGATTCCTCCAATAACGAAGCAGAATATGAAGCACTCCTGTATGGGTTGCGTATGGCCATATCACTCGGCGTCCGTCGCCTCATGGTCTATGGCGACTCAGATTTGGTAGTCAATCAAGTGATGAAGGAGTGGGACGTCAGAAGTCCAGCCATGACTGGTTACTGCAACGCGGTGAGGAAGTTGGAAAAGAAGTTTGAGGGGTTAGAGCTCCATCATATACCCCGACTGAAAAATCAAGCAGTAGATGATTTAGCAAAGATAGGCTCCAAGAGAGAAGCCATTCCTAGTAATGTGTTCCTGGAGCATATTCACGCACCTTTAGTTCAAGAAGATCCCTTTAATGAAGAGCCCTCGCAGCCTAAGAGTGCCACAGATCCGACTGAAGTCGAGGTCCCAGCCATGGTCGACTTGGTCACGGAGGTGTTGGTCATCACTCCCGACTGGACAGTGCCATACATTGCATATATCCTTAGGAAAGAGCTCCCAGAGGATGAAGAAGAGGCTCGACAGATCGTCCGTCAATCCAAGGCCTTTACTGTAATAAGAGGACAACTATTCAGAGAAAGTGCAACTGAGGTCAGCCAGAAATGTATAACACCAGAAGAAGGCCGAGTGATCCTCCACGACATCCATTCGGGGGCCTGTGGTCACCATGCGTCCTCTCGGACCATTGTGGCTAAAGCATACCGAGCTGGATTTTATTGGCCATGAGCAAATGAAATGGCCAAAGATATAGTCGACAGATGTGAAGGCTGCCAGTTCTACTCCAATATGTCGCACAAACCTGCATCAGCCCTGAAGACCATCCCACTCGTCTGGCCCTTTGCTGTTTGGGCATTGGACATGGTTGGTCCACTGAGGACTGGTAGGAGCGGCTTCACTCATGTGCTTGTAGCAGTCGACAAGTTTACCAAATGGATCGAAGCCAAGCCTATTAAGAATCTTGAAGCTAGTACTGCTGTCAGCTTCATCAGAGAGTTGATTTTCAGATATGGGGTTCCGCACAGCATCATCACTGACAACGGATCGAACTTCGATTCTGATGAGTTCAGAACCTTCTGCGCCTCACAAGGCACACGAGTCGACTACGCTTCAGTCGCCCATCCTCAGTCGAATGGACAAGCAGAAAGAGCAAATGGCCTGATTCTCAAAGGACTGAAACCTCGACTGATACGAGATCTCAAGCACGCAGCGGGCGCCTGGGTTGATGAACTTCCATCAGTTCTCTAGGGATTGAGGACAACTCCCAATCGGTCGACTGGCCGAACTCCATTCTTCTTGGTCTATGGGGCCGAAGCTGTTCTACCGAGTGACTTGCTTCATAATGCACCACGAGTTGAGCTCTTCTCTGAAGATGAAGCAGAACAAGCTCGGCAGGAGGCAGTCGATCTCCTAGAGGAGGAAAGAGAGATGGCCTTGATCTGGTCGACCATTTATCAGCAAGACTTGTGTTGATTCCACGCTAGACACATGAAGGGTCGAGCCTTTCAAGAGGGAGACTTGGTTCTTCGAGTAGATCAGCAGAAACCACACAAGCTCGCCCCAGCTTGGGAAGGTCCCTTCATTGTCACCAGAGTGCTCCACAATGGAGCATATCACCTTTAAAGTGTCGAGCATAAGAAGGACGAGCCACGGGCTTGGAACACGGAGCTTCTCTGCCCCTTTTATACTTAAGTACTCATTCGAATAAAATGTAATAAGAAATACCTTTGTAATTTGTTTACCAAAGACAAGAACTTTACAGTCCTCTGGCACGATTATTGTTGCTTTTGTTTACATCTGAAATCCCCCAGTGGGTGACTTAGCTACAAATCCGTTTCGCCTAAGTTCGAAAGAAAATCCTACCGAGTGGTGAGCAAGCCTCTCACTCGGGGGCTTAGCTGCAAATCTGTTTTGCCTAAATTTGTAAAATCCTACCGAGTGGTGAGCCAGCCTCCCACTTGGGGGCTTAGCTGCAGTCCAGTACTCACCTAAGTTTGTAAAATCCTACCGAGTGGTGAGCAACCCTCCCACTCGGAGGCTTAGCTGCAGTCCAGTACTCGCCTAAGTTTGTAAAATCCTACCGAGTGGTGAGCCAGCCTCCCACTCGGGGGCTTAGCTGCAGTCCAGTACTCGCCCAAGTTTGTAAAATCCTACCGAGTGGTGAGCCAGCCTCCCACTCGGGGGCTTAGCTGCAGTCCAGTACTCGCATAAGTTTGTAAAATCCTACCGAGTGGTGAGCCAGCCTCCCACTCGGGGGCTTAGCTGCAGTCCAGTACTCGCCTAAGTTTGTAAAATCCTACCGAGTGGTGAGTCAGCCTCCCACTCGGGGGCTTAGCTGCAGTCCAGTACTCGCCTAAGTTTGTAAAATCCTACCGAGTGGTGAGCAATCCTCCCATTCAGGGGCTTAGCTACAGTCCAGTACTCTCCTAAGTTTGTAAGATCCTACCGAGTGGTGAGCAATCCTCCCACTTGAAGGCTTAGCTGCAGTCCAGTACTCGCCTAAGTTTGTAAAATCCTACCGAGTGGTGAGCAATTCTCCCACTCGGAGGCTTAGCTGCAGTCAAGTACTCACCTAAGTTTGTAAAATCCTACCGAGTGGTGAGCAATCCTCCCACTTGGGGGCTTAGCTGCAGTCCAGTACTCACCTAAGTTTGTAAAATCCTACCGAGTGGTGAGGAATCCTCCCACTCGGGGGCTTAGCTGCAGTACAGTACTTGCCTAAGTTCGTAAAATCCTACCGAGTGGTGAGCCAGCCTCCCACTCAGGGGCTTAGCTACAGTCCAGTACTCGCCTAAGTTTGTAAAATCCTACCGAGTGGTGAGCCAGCCTCCCACTCAGGGGCTTAGCTGCAATCCAGTACTCGCCTAAGTTTGTAAAATCCTACCGAGTGGTGAGCAATCCTCCCACTCGGAGGCTTAGCTGCGGTCCAGTACTCGCCTAAGTTTGTAAAACCTACCGAGTGGTGAGCCGTCCATCTCCTTTGGAGCTGCGCCACAAATACAACGTACGCTCCATCTCCATCCGCAAGGACGACGAGGTGCAGGTCGATTGCAACCTCCTCCTTCGAGCTACGCCACAAATACAACGTGTGCTCCATCCTTGTCCGCAAGGACGACGAGGCGCAGGTCGACTGCAACCTCCTCCTTCGAGCTACGCCACAAATACAACACGCGCTCCATCCTTGTCCGCAAGGACGACGAGGCGCAGGTCGACTGCAATCTTAAACACGAAGGTCACTCCAAATAGGGAACAGATTCCAAAAACCATCACAAGCATATTCAAAAGCAGTTCGGATAAATCCTAAAGTTCCAAGTGACAAATCAAAAGTATTTGAGCGTCAAGCCCGAAGGAGTTTAATGGTTACAGCAACCACTCGGCATTCCGAGGCAAATTTAAGACATGTTTAAATCTCATAGTTTGTTCACTCGGCAGGAGGAGGGCTGGCGGGTTCGACGAATTCGTCCAAGTCGATTCCATCTGCGATCCGAGTGGCAGCAGTGATGAAAGTCTCCATAAAGGACTGGAAGTCGTTCCTTTTGGTGTTGGCGACTGTCGGTGTCAAAACCGGCGGATCTTGGGTAGGGGGTCCCGAACTATGCGTCTAGGCGGATGGTAACAGGAGGCAGGGGACACGAAGTTTTACCTAGGTTCGGGCCCTCTTGATGGAGGTAAAACCCTACGTCCTGCTTGATTAATATTGATGATATGGGTAGTACAAGAGTAGATCTACCACGAGATCAGAGAGGCTAAACCCTAGAAGCTAGCCTATGGTATGATTGTTTGTAGTCCTACGGACTAAAACCCTCCGGTTTATATAGACACCGGAGGGGGCTAGGGTTACACAAGGTCAGTTACAAAGGAGGAAATATACATATCCGTATTGCCTAGCTTGCCTTCCACGCCAAGTAGAGTCCCATCCGGACACGAGACGAAGTCTTCAATCTTGTATCTTCATAGTCCAACAATCCGGCCAAAGGATATAATCCGGCTGTCCGGAGACCCCCTAATCCAGGACTCCCTCAGTAGCCCCCGAACCAGGCTTCAATGACGATGAGTCCGGTGTGCAGTGTTGTCTTCGGCATTGCAAGGCGGGTTCTTCTCCAGCTTTCAAGTGTTCGTAAGCAGTGTCCGGCTCCATAAATGCTGATCCTCTTGGCTTCTGTGCCCAATAAGGGCTATCTCCCACGCGTCAAATGAATACGAGGTGCCAGGGCGTTTTTACATTTGCCCCCTAGCCAGATAAATAAATTGTCTATTAAAGGGATGGGGATTCTTAGATCCGATCCATACCATCCTGCCCCAGCGATAATTCATCAGAGCGTGTTTCGGAAAGATCCATTCCAGCATGGCCGACCTTCGCAGCTCCTCCTCTCGCCCCCGTAGCCCTAAGCCCGGTGATTGGGAGAGGTGTTCAGTCCCGCACAGTCGATTAGTTGAGCTGCAGACTAAGGGATTTCTCCCGCCGGCGTATATGGTGCCCGTTCGAGCCGGGCTTGCCACCTACAATGGCGGGGCGCAAGCGGAGAGCCTTCCTTGTCCCTCCATGGGGGAATGGGTCTGCCTTGTTCCTTATTTACTAAGGGGAATCGGATTTCCAATTCATCCGTTCCTCCGCGGGCACTTGGAGTTCTACAGCCTCCAATTACACAATCTCACCCCTGCCTCCATTCTACATATCGCCGACTATGTTGCTCTTTGCGAGTTGTTCCTGGGCTGCGAGGCTCACTTCGAGCTGTGGAAAAGGCTATTTTGCCTTGTCCCTCGCACACAGAGGGAATCACTTTATCAAGTGGGCGGAGCCGAAATATGGTGCATCGCCGATACCGGATACCTGTCCGGTACCCCGAAGAAGCCGTCCGAAGACTGGCCTTCAGAATGGTTTTATATGGAGGACGTCCCCCTTCCGGACCCTGTTCGGCAGGGTCTTCCTGAGTTCAACAATGCTCCTTTGAAGAAGCGCCGAAGTTGGCGCCCACGGAGCCCCCAGGCGGAAGACAACGGAGAAGTCCTCTATTTGATCAACCGGATCAAAGCACTGGCTCAATCAAGATTGACAATAATCGAAGTTATGTCGATTTGCATAATGCGGGGAGTGCAGCCACTTCAATATCGTGGGCACCCCTTGTGGTGTTATAACGGGGCGGATGACGCCACCCGCTGCGGGCGTAAGGGTCCGGACAATGCAGCCGCTCTAGCGAAAATTCTGTCCAAACTGTTCAAGGGTGAGGAAGAGGAGTTCACCCGCATCAAGCCACGGGATGGATTCTCCATGTACAATCCTCCAAGCTGGGTAAGTTATATCTCCCTGCTCCCATTTTTCCCGCATTCTTAGTCATAAGTATTCACCTTGCCACTTTGCGGCAGGAACTGCGAAAAAGCCATAAAGGAGGTCAGCAGCCCTTCTCCACAACCAGAGGACCCTGACCGGGCCCTCGATTCCGGACTTGAAGAAGATCCGGTTATCTCCATGGAACTGATAGACCGACAGTTCTATCAGTTAAGCTGCGACGATGCCCCGGTGGCCATTACGGCCGACTATCCCGGACTGCTCCCTGCATCGCAGGTAAGAAAAATCAAAAAGTCCCAACTCCAAAACTAGGATCCCCTTTTAGGCACTTCACCCACCATATACACATGGCATCTTTTATAGGGAAAGCATTCAGGACGCCCTGTCGAACCCGCAGCAACTCGCCAACAAGAGGCACCGAGGCCGGGTAGGCCAAAAAGGAAGGCGGTCAGGACGGAGACGCCGGCGCAAAGGTATAGGAAAAACCCCGCTCCGTGGTTGTCGTCTTTCTCAAAATGTAATGACCCCCGCATTTCTTTAACAGAAAAAATGCTCGCCGGAATATGTCCGGCGATGCTGCCAATCAAGCTTCCACCAGTCGGGCGCCAGGACCGGACATGGAGGCGGAAGCCGATATGGGGCAGGCGCCGGATAATCCCCCTACAGAGGATGCAGATAGATTATCCGCTACAAACTCAGAAGTGGAAAGCGCCATGAATCATAGGCGCCGCCGGGACGTACTCTGCGACGCTTGTTTCTCACCAGAGGCGTTTGACGCCTTCAATTCTGGAGAGGTGTACCTCCGTGCTGCTCAAGATGGTCTAGCCAGAGCCACGGATCAGTATGTAAAGGATGTACGGGTGAGTAAATCTGGCGATTTATATGTATCAGTAGCCCCTGAGACTTGAAACAGTTAGCAGAACTGATTTAAGGATCATCTTTAATGTGCAGGTTCTTACAGAGAAGAATACTAGGCTGTCCCAGGAGCTGGAGGAATGCAATACCTAACTGCGGGCCGCTCTTGCCGCATTGCAGGAACAGAAAAAGGCTCCCACTGGTAACATTTACTTTAAAGAATGATGGTTACCATATAGTGTGCGGCGTGTCTGCAGATCTAACAATTGATTTTGCAGATGAATCCAGAGAAAATCCGGGGGACCAACATGTTATGCGACAGCTAGAGGCTAGCAAACACGTGCTGACTAAGGTTATGCGGGAGAAAAACAATCTCCAAGACGCCAATATTAAGCTGAACATGGAACTAAAAGACGTTCGGGGCCAGCTTGCGGACTCCGAGAAGGAGAATAAGCGGCTTCGGCGCGGCATTTTCAGTAAGTGTTTGAATGATTCCTTTTAAAGGAGTTCGGCAAAGAAGCTTATTAACAGCGTTATGTCTGTAGGTATGCTGACGGGTCGTCCCGCGGAGGAAATGCCCGGGTCTGCGGGTGATCTTCTGTCTGAGCTGTCACATCTGCACAAACAAGTTTAGCAGGTGATGCAGGGTGTTGCCCAGGCCTTGTGGCCGTCCGTCTCCCTGTCAGAAGGCGTTGCAGAGCTTGCGGAGAAGCTGAAGGGAGCACGGCGGCGCTTCCGATTATGGAAGATATTAGCCTGCCGACAGGGTGCTAGAGAAGCCTGGGCCATGGTGAAGACGCGGTATACCAAGGCAGACCCAAATCACATGGCCGAGGTCGGACCTGTGGGGCCTGACGGAAAAGAGATCCCCGTTAGCTTAGTTTATGGGCAAGTAGAATTAGTCGCAAAGTATTCCCAACAGGATTGTAAGCTAGACCGCCTGTTGGATGGTATAGAGGAGGAATTTAGTCAGTCTGCATGACTATGTAATTAAAGTGACATGTATAATGCCTTCTAGCCGGATTGTAGATCATTTATCGTTGCGGACCTTTTTGCTTCAACCTCCGGGCCCAATAGTCCGGAGTGAATCCGAATACCCGCTCCGTTATATAAAACCGGGGTATGCGCCGAGACCAGGCGTAGGGGTCATTAGTGCTTTATCAGACAAGTGCTCAACTAGTTATGTTATATTACATGGGTAGTAAGAAACATCTTCCAGGGAGAATAGCTCCGTTAAGGGTTCCTTTCCTTGGATAAGCATGCCCTAAAGTGCATGTCTGGACTGCGATAGGAAACACAAAAAAAACATTTGGGGGCAGATATGGACAATAAATAAAAATCATCTTTTGTTCACTGACCGAATATTCCCTTAAGAACGGTAGCTTTCGGCTTCACCCAGTCTGAGGTACACATCCGGCTGACCCGACAGTAACAATCGCAGAGGTGCTCCCCTTATGCCCTAGCCGAATTAACGGGAACATAGGGCATAAATACAAGAGCCAGGCAACCAAGCTTGGCCAAAACTTAAGTCATGTCGATGCATATAATGGTGAAAAAAGGTACATGCGGAAGTATAACACATGTGTTGGGCATGAGGCCCAGATAAATAATTTAAGCTTCTGTGAAAGAAGCCCCCAGGTAGGAAGAGTGCGGCTAGCGAATCTGTAATGTACAAGCGAGGCACAAGGTGACCCTTGAAGGCCTAGAGAAATAATAAAAGAAAGAAAGAAAGAAAGAGAAACAAGACAGATGATGTGTATGCAGAAAATGGACAAAGGGAGGGGACTAACATAGAGTCCGGTGCTAGGCGTAGAATCTTCGGAGCCTGGCCGTGTTCCATGGGTTCGGCTCGAGTCAACTAGTCGATGCATCCCGCAGTCGGTACGCTCCACCGGTCAGAACTTGGTCAATGATGAAAGGACCTTCCCATTTGGGCTCGAGCTTGTTCTTTTTCTTATCCGGCAGGCGTAGAACTAGTTCGCCAATGTTATAAGTTTTGGCCCGTACTTCTCTGCTTTGGTATCTGCGAGCCTGTTGCTGATAAAATGCGGAACGGGCTTTGGCTATGTCGCGCTCCTCTTCTAGGGTGTCCAGACTGTCCTGCCGATCGAGCTCGGCTTCTCTTTCTTCGTACATGCGCACTCGAGGTGACTCATGAATTATGTCACAAGGCAAGACTGCCTCTGCGCCGTACACCATAAAGAAGGGTGCATATCCGGTACTACGATTCGACGTGGTCCACAGCCCCCAGAGTACGGAGTCGAGCTCCTCTACCCAGTGCGTATTAGACTCCGTTAAGGAGCACACTAATCTGGGTTTAATGCCGCTCATTATAAGACCGTTTGCTCGCTCGACTTGACCGTTGGTTTGTGGGTGATAGACTGAAGCATAATCAAGCTTGATGCCCATTTTGCTGCACCAGAGTTTTACCTCGTCGGCCGTGAAGTTCGTGCCATTATCAGTGATGATGCTGTTGGGGACGCCATAACGGTGTACAACCCTGGATATGAAGTCTATCACCGGTCCGGATTCGGCTGTTTTAACAGGTTTGGCCTCTATCCATTTGGTGAATTTATCCACCATGACTAATAAGTTTTTTTCTTGTGGGTTCCCCCTTTAAGGGGTCCAACCATGTCAAGCCCCTAGACCGCAAAGGGCCATGTAATGGGGATTGTTTGGAGGGCGGTGGGCGGCATGTGGCTTTGATTTGCAAAGAGCTGGCAACCGGCGCAACGTTGGACCAAGTCCTGTGCATCTGCCCGGGCCGTTGGCCAATAGAATCATGTACGGAAGGCCTTGTTTACAAGAGCCCGGGCTGCGGCATGATGACCGCCGAGTCCGGCGTGAATTTCTGCCAAAAGATTCCGCCCTTCCACTTTGGAGATGCACCTTTGAAGGACTCCGATAGTACTTTTTTTGTACAATTCTCCCTCATGGACCCTGTAGGCCTTGGATCGCCGCACTATGCAGCGTGCCTCATTTTGGTCCTCTAGAAGTTCTTGTCTAGTTAGGTAGGCCAGGAATGGTTCAGTCCACGGGGCAATAATGGCCATTATTTCGTGGGCTGAAGGTGTTATTTCGGTGGCGGGGCCTCCGATTGTGTCAGAGAGTTCGGTATCGGGTATTTTGGCCGGGCCCGGACTATTGTTACTGGTGTCCCCTTCCCATACTACGGATGGTTTAAATAGCCTTTCCAAAAATATGTTGGGGGGACTGCATCACGTTTTGCGCCGATGTGGGTGAGGATATCCGCCGCCTGATTGTTTTCCCTAGCCACATGGTGAAATTCGAGCCCCTCGAACCGAGCTGACATTTTTAGGACGGCGTTTCGATAGGCCGCCATTTTGGGATCCTTGGCATTAAAATCTCCATTTATTTGGGATATTGCAAGGTTTGAATCCCCACGCACCTCCAAGCGTTGAATGCCCATGGAGACTGCCATCCGAAGACCATGCAACAGAGCTTCATATTCGGCTGCATTGTTGGAGTCTGTATACAATATTTGCAGTAAGTACTGAATGGTATATCCGATTGGGGACGTCAGGACGACGCCAGCCCCTAGACCAGCCAGTATTTTAGAACCGTTGAAGTGCATGATCCAATGGGAGTATGCGCCGTACTCTTTAGGGAGTTCGGCCTCCGTCCATTCAGCGACGAAGTCGGCCAATACTTGTGACTTGATGGCTCGTCGAGGTTTGTATGTTATGTCGAACGGGAGGAGCTCAATGGCCCATTTGGCAATCCGGCCCGTAGCATCGCGGTTTTTTATAATATCATTAAGTGGCACTTCCAAGGCCACTGTAATTGAACACTCTTGAAAGTAGTGTCGCAGCTTCCGGGATGCCATGAATACCGCATAGGCTATCTTTTGATAATGTGGGTACCGTGATTTGCATGGAGTGAGGACAGTGGCGATAAAGGGGTAAAGCCTTTTCTCCTAAGCGGGAGATAAAGCGGCTTAGAGCCGCCACGCATCAAGTTAACTTCTAGATTTGTTTGAGGTCTGTTGGGGTAGCCAACTGTGACAAAGCTCAAATTTTGGCCGGATTAGCTTCAATACCTCTACTGGAGACAATGAAACCCAGGAGCTTTCCAGCTGGTATGCCAAAAATGCATTTTTCCGGATTGAGCTTGATGTTGTATGTTCGGAGGTTGTCGAATGTGAGCCTCAAGTCGTCTATCAAAGAGTCGACATGTTTGGTTTTGACGACCACATTATCTACGTATGCCTCTACTGTTTTGCCGATTTGTTTCTCTAGACATGTCTGAATCATGCACTGATATGTTGCGCCAGCGTTTTTGAGCCGAAAAGGCATTGTGTTAAAACAAAAGGGGTCGTATGGTGTGATGAATGCCGTTGCGGCTTGGTCGGACTCCGCCATCTTGATTTGGTGGTAACCGGAGTATGCGCCGAGGAAACACAATGACTCGTGTCCTGCGGTAGCATCAATGATTTGATCAATGCGTGGGAGGGGGAAGGGATCCTTTGGGCAAGCTTTATTGAGGTTTTTGAAATCGACACAAAGGCGCCAGGATTTGTCCTTCTTCGGTACCATCACCAGGTTTGCTAGCCAGTCCGGGTGTTTTATTTCTCTGATGAATCCGGCCTCCAATAACTTGGCTAGTTCCTCTCCCATGGCCTGTCTCTTAGGTTCGGAGAAACGCCGAAGAGCTTGCTTGACCGGCTTGAATCCCTTTAGGATATTGAGGCTATGCTCGGCCAGCCTGCGTGGGATTCCTGGCATATCTGAGGGATGCCAGGTGAATATGTGCCAGTTCTCACGCAGGAACTCTCGTAGTGCGGCGTGCACAGCGGGGTTTAACTGTGCCCCAATGGAGGCTGTTTTTTTAGGGTCTGTTGGGTGGACTTGGAATTTGACCATTTCATCCGCTGGTTTAAAAGAGTTGGACTTGGATCTCTTGTCGAGTATCACGTCGTCCCTGTCCACTGTGGAGCCTAGCGTGGTTAATTCCTCGACCAAGAGGGCTTTGGATAATGCCTCAAGGGCCAGTGCGGCTGTTTTGTTTTCGGCACGGAGTGCTGTGTCCGGATCACTGGCTAGAGTGATGATTCCATTGGGCCCAGGCATTTTGAGCTTCATGTACCCGTAATGGGGTACGGCTTGGAAGATTGTGAATGCCTCCCGTCCTAACATAGCGTGATAACCACTGCTGAACGAGGCCACTTGGAATGTAATTTCTTTGGACCTGTAATTATCCGGCGTGCCGAATACCACATCTAGTGTGATTTTCCCAGCGCATCATGCTTCCCGACTGGGGATGATTCCTCTAAAGGTTGTGCTACTTTGCTCAATGCGGTTCCAGTCTATTTCCATCTTTTGAAGAGTTTCCTCATAGATGAGGTTTAATCCGCTGCCGCCGTCCATGAGTACTTTGGTGAGTCGAAAGCCGTCCACGATTGGACTGAGGACCAGTGCGGCTGGTGCTCGGGTTGTTCGGAATTTAGGTTCATCACTGGCATTGAAGGTAATAGCCGTGTCACTCCATGGATTTATTGCTGCTACGTGGCAGATTTTGGCCATGCTGCGGAGTGTTTGCTTGCGCCTATTATTTGACGCGAAGGTCTCGAAGACCGTTAACACCGTATTGTTATCCACGGGATGGTGCTCTGTGGTATTTGGGAGAAGAAGATCCTCACCACTTTTGGCCACCTGCCGGAGTATCCAGCATGCTCTAAGGTTGTGCGTTGGTATTGTATCCGCTGTACTATGAATTTTGCAGGGTCCGTTGAGCCATCCCTCCAGTACGGTTCCATACCCTGTAGAGGGTTTTTGCTTTTTGGTAGTTGACCCGGGTGTATTGTGATAATGCACCCTTTTGTTTTGGACTGGGTTTGTATTCAGGGCCGGATTATCCCAAAAGTTTATTTCGGTTTTCTTGGCGCTTTCCATCGCATAGTACTTTCGTACTATGGACGCCAAGTCAGCGAAGCGTGTTATCTCACGGCGATTTATGGCGTTAAGGATTCCCTTGTCCGTGCAATTATTGCAGAAGAATAGGATTGCGTCTTCCTCGCGACAGTCCTTAACCTTGTTCATCGCAAGGAGGAATCTGGCCCAATAGTGATGTAATGTTTCCTAGGGATCTTGCTTGATGTGGGAAAGATCGCTTATGTTTGGGTGGGTGGGTGGAATTGAATCCGAACCCTCACCTGATCTAGGATCCAGGGGCCGAGGAATTTCCAATTTTGGAAGTTCCGGTTCCGGGGTGTGACCCGATAATCCTGGCCCGCTACCTGACTCTAAGTTCAGGGATTGGATGTTGTCCTCCCGCGAACGGGTGTCCGGCTTAGAGAGATCAAGAATCCGGACATAGTTGGTCCTCAAGATGGAGGAAAGGTCGCCGCATTGTTCCTCCACCACTGCAATATGATGGGTGACCGGTGGAGAGTTAATCTCCCTTTGATCGGGTTTAAGCCCAATCCGATCATAGTCCGTAGTGACTCCCAAGGCGGCGATGCGATCCAAGAGCTCGTTTAAGGAGGCGAGCTCCATTGTATCCATCTGTTCGGCGAGTGCCGATTTAACGTGGAGGCTGTTTTCGATGACCCAAGAAGTCATCGTCGGCGCGGCGGCCGAACAGGCGGTCATGATGAAACCGCCTAGCCGGAGAGTTTGGCAGATAGCCAAAGCTCCCCCGACAGTAATACCATCTTTAAAGACGAGACGAGACATCCTTCCTTCTGGCGACGGCACAGATGAACTCTCAATGAAAGCACCAATGTCGGTGTCAAAACCGGCGGATCTCGGGCAAGGGGTCCCGAACTGTGCGTCTAGGCGGATGGTAACAGGAGGCAAGGGACACGAAGTTTTACCCAGGTTCGGGCCCTCTTGATGGAGGTAAAACCCTACATCCTGCTTGATTAATATTGATGATATGGGTAGTACAAGAGTAGATCTACCACGAGATCAGAGAGGCTAAACCCTAGAAGCTACCCTATGGTATGATTGTTTGTAGTCCTATGGACTAAAACCCTCCGGTTTATATAGACACCAGAGGGGGCTAGGGTTACACAAGGTCGGTTACAAAGGAGGAAATATACATATCCGTATTGCCTAGCTTGCTTTCCACGCCGAGTAGAGTCCCATCCGGACACGAGACGAAGTCTTCAATCTTGTATCTTCATAGTCCAACAGTCCGGCCAAAGGATATAATCCGGCTGTCCGCAGACCCCCTAATCCAGGACTCCCTCAGCGACCTTGATTGCCACCAGCTTGTCTTCACGAGCTTCCTTGCAGTGGACCCTTACCAAGGACAACGCCACATCAGCACCATACTGGGCAGATGACTTCTTCCACTCTTGCACTCGACCGGGAATCTCGTTGAGCCGAGCCATCAGAGATTCGTCGAGGTCATTTTGAAGTGTCTCCCTTGGCCAGAGCGATGAGTCGATCCGTGAAACTGCCACCTTCAGACGAGTGAGGTAACTTGTGACGCTGGCGACACGGGATTCCAGTCGAAGCACGTTCATGGCAGCTACGTCGCCGACCAGTGAAACGATAGGTCTAAACCCGTCTCGATCCTTCCGGTTTCCTCGTTAAAGTTTTGGCAGAATTCTGCAGTCAAAGAGTTAGTGAGTCGACTGGACAGGATTAACTTGCAAGCAGTAAAGCAGACCGATTAAAAGGAGTACCTTCCAGCATAAGATAGAGTTTCTTAGCAAGAGTTCCCAGATATGCTTCCGTGTCATTTCTCTTACGGACCGCAGACTCCATCTTCTCATTCAGAGAAATCTTATCCTTCTTCAGAAGAGTTACCTCTCGGTTGGACTCATTGAGACAGGACTTCAGCTTGTTCACCTCTCCTTCCAACGCTCCGACCGAAGCCAGCTTCTGGTCTGCAAGGGCAGTCTTATCTTGAGCTTCCTTCTGCGCAGCTGCAAGGTCCGAGTCCTTCTTCTCCAGAGCCAACCTCATTTTTCTACAAAAGAAGCAATCAGATCAAACAAGAGATCAAAGAAATATCTTAAAAGACGATCAACGTGAACAGTCGACAGACAGTTACCTTCCATACCAGCAGCTTCATCTTGAGCTTTCTTCAACTTTTGTTGGGCCAGCTCCAAGTCGAGGTTGAGTTGCCTCTGCTTCTCCTCAAATTCGACAAACTTAGAAATGAGAGTACAAGATTTCTGCAGAAGGTAAAAGACGTGTCAATCGACAAGATCAAAGATTATTTACTTCCGAGTGAATAAAACTTAAAGGTTTGCTCAGACCCCAGTCGACTGCCCGCAGTCGACCGCGGTCTCGGGGACTACACCCAACGGGTGCACTTGGCGTGCCCCCACTGATTCAGACCCCACTCGACCGGTCCGCCCGGGTCGAGTTTAAAAAAAAAGATGAACTATTCAGACCCCGGCCGACTGCCAGCAGTCGACCGCGGTCTCGGGGACTACACCCAGTGGGTGCACTTGACGTGCCCCCACTGGTTCTGATCCCATTCGACCAGTCCGCCCGGGTCGAGTGGAAGAAAAGAAGGTAAAAAGTACTCAGACCCCAGTCGACTGCCCGCAGTCGACTGCGGTCTCGGGGACTACACCCAGTGGGTGCACTTAGCGTGCCCCCACCTGTTCATATCCCACTCGCCCAGGCCAAGTGGAAGAGTGCAAATACCAAAGACAACAAAACACCCAGTGGGTGTACAGATTCGACGCAAACAATAAGAGATTGTATGAAAGAAAATATTTCAGGTAGCATATCCTAATAGAACAAGGTCAGTCAAAAATCTACTTACCTGGACATTGGCCCGGAGAGCCACGCTGGAATCGTAAGCAGCCTGGCTGTTCTCGTGCACCGTATTCATCCGCTCCATCATCACATTAGCCTGACGGATGGCTTCCGCAGCCGCGTCCGACTGGCTTTCCAGAACATGGTAGTTGGTGAAGAAGGGGGCAGACGACCCAGGTGCGGCAGCTTGGAGCTCCGAAGCATGAGGTTGGTGTTGGAAATATGCCCTAGAGGCAATAAAATGGTTATTATTATATTTCCTTGTTCATGATAATTGTCTATTATTCATGCTATAGTTGTGTTATCCGGAAATCGTAATACATGTGTGAATACATAGACCACAACACGTCCCTAGTGAGCCTCTAGTTGACTAGCTCGTTGATCAAAAGATAGTCATGGTTTCCTGACTATGGACATTGGATGTCATTGATAACGGGATCACATCATTAGGAGAATGATGTGATGGACAAGACCCAATCCTAAGCATAGCTCAAAGATCGTGTAGTTCGTTTGCTATAGCTTTTCCGAATGTCAAGTATCAGTTCCTTAGACCATGAGATTGTGCAACTCCCGGATACCGTAGGAGTGCTTTGGGTGTGCCAAATGTCACAACGTAACTGGGTGACTATAAAGGTACACTACGGGTATCTCCGAAAGGTCTGTTGGGTTGGCACGAATCGAGACTGGGATTTGTCACTCCGTATGACGGAGAGGTATCTCTGGGCCCACTCGGTAATGCATCATCATAATGAGCTCAATGTGACCAAGTGGTCGATCATGGGATCATGCATTACGGTACGAGTAAAGTGACTTGCCGGTAACGAGATTTAACGAGGTATTGGGATACCGACGATCGAGTCTCGGGCAAGTAACATACCGATTGACAAAGGGAAGTGTATACGGGATTGATTGAATCCTCGACATCGTGGTTCATCTGATGAGATCATCGAGGAGCATGTGGGAGCCAACATGGGTATCCAGATCCCACTGTTGGTTATTGACCGGAGAGTCGTCTCGGTCATGTCTGCGTGTCTCCCGAACCCGTAGGGTCTACACACTTAAGGTTCGGTGACACTAGGGTTGTTGAGATATTAGTATATGGTAACCTGAAAGTTGCTCGGAGTCCCGGATGAGATCTCAGACATCACGAGGAGTTCCGGAATGGTCCGGAGGTGAAGATTTATATATAAGAAGTCAAGTTTCGGCCATCGGGAAAGTTTCGGGGATAATCGGTATTGTACCGGGACCATCGGAAGGGTCCTGGGGGTCCACCGGGTGGGGCCACCTATCCTGGAGGGCCCCATGGGCTGAATTGGGAGGGGATCCAGCCCCTAGTGGGCTGGTGCGCCCCCCTTGGGCCTCCCCCTGCGCCTAGGGTTGGAACAGTCAGCGTAATGGTGTGTCCGAACGTCGTAATCACACTCTATTGGATATGTTGTGATCTATGATGTCTCTTATCGATCTACGGCTGTCATTTTGGGGCTATGCTTTAGAGACTGCCGCATTCACTTTAAATAGGGCTCCGTCAAAATCCGTTGAGACGACACCGTATGAATTATGGTTTGGGAAGAAACCTAAGCTATCGTTTCTAAAAGTTTGGGGATGCGATGCTTATGTCAAGAAACTTCATCCTAAAAAGCTCGAACCCAAATCGGAAAAATGCGTCTTCATAGGATACCCTAAAGAAACTATTGGGTATAGCTTCTACCTCAGATCCGAAGGCAAGATCTTTGTTGCCAAGAATGGATCCTTTCTAGAGAAAGAGTTTCTCTCGAAGGAAGTAAGTGGGAGGAAAGTAGAACTTGATGAAGCATTGCCTCTTGAACCGGAGAGTGGCGCAGCTCAAGAAAATGTTCCCGAGGTGCCTGCACCGACTAGAGAGGAAGTTAATGATGATGATCATGAAACTTCAAATCAAGTTGCTACTGAACTTCGTAGGTCCACAAGGACACGTTCCGCACCAGAGTGGTACGACAACCCTGTCCTGGAAATCATGTTGTTAGACAACGGTGAACCTTCAAACTATGAAGAAGCGATGGTGGGCCCAGATTTCGACAAATGGCTCGAAGCCATGAAATCCGAGATAGGATCCATGTATGAAAACGAAGTATGGACTTTGACTGACTTGCCCGATGACCGGCAAGCCATAGAAAATAAATGGATCTTTAAGAAGAGGACAGACGCTGATGGTAATGTGACCATCTATAAAGCTCGGCTTGTCGCTAAGGGTTATCGACAAGTTCAAGGGGTTGACTACGATGAGACTTTCTCAACCATAGCGAAGCTGAAGTCCGTCCGAATCATGTTAGCAATTGCCGCATTCTATGATTATGAGATGTGGCAAATGGACATCAAAACAGCATTCCTTAATGGTTTCCTTAAGGAAGAATTGTATATGATGCAGCCGGAAGGTTTTGCCGATCCTAAGAATGTTGACAAGGTGTGCAAGCTCCAACGCTCGATCTATGGGCTGGTGCAAGCATCTCGGAGTTGGAACATTCATTTTGATGAGATGATTAAAGCGTTTGGGTTTACGCAGACTTATGGAGAAGCCTGCATTTACAAGAAAGTGAGTGGGAGCTCTGTAGCATTTCTCATATTGTATGTGGATGACATACTATTGATGGGAAATGATATAGAATTCTTGGAAAGCATAAATGCCTACTTGAACAAGTGTTTCCCAATGAAGGATCTTGGAGAAGCTGCTTATATATTAGGCATCAAGATCTATAGAGATAGATCGAGACGCCTCATTGGTCTTTCACAGAGTACGTACCTTGACAAGATATTGAAGAAGTTCAATATGGATCAGTCAAAGAAGGGGTTCTCGCCTGTATTGCAAGGTACGAGATTGAGCACGGCTCAATGCCCGACCACAGCAGAAGATAGAGAAAAGATGAGTGTCGTCCCCTATGCCTCGGCCATAGGGTCTATCATGTATGCTATGTTGTGTACCAGACCTGATGTAAACCTTGCCGTAAGTTTGGTAGGAAGTTACCAAAGTAATCTCGGCATGGAACACTGGACAACGGTCAAGAATATCCTGAAGTACCTGAAGAGGACTAAGGATATGTTTCTCATTTATGGAGGTGACGAAGAGCTCATCGTAAAGGGTTACATCGATGCTAGCTTCGACACAGATCTGGATGACTCTAAGTCACAAACCGAATACATATATATTTTGAATGGTGGGGCAGTAAGCTGGTGTAGTTGCAAGAAAAGCGTTGTGGCGGGATCTACATGTGAAGCGGAGTACATGGCAGCCTCGGAGGTAGCACAAGAAGCAATCTGGGTGAAGGAGTTCATTACCGACCTAGGAGTCATACCCAATGCGTCGGGCCCGATGACTCTCTTCTGTGACAACACTGGAGCTATTTCCCTTGCCAAGGAGCCCAGGTTTCACAAGAAGACCAGGCATATCAAGCGTCGCTTCAACTCCATTCATGAAAGTGTTCAAAATGGAGACATAGATATTTGTAAAGTACATATGGACCTGAATGTGGCACATACGTTGACTAAACCTCTCCCTAGAGCAAAACATGATCAACACTAGAACTGCATGGGTGTTCGATTCATCACAATGTAACTAGGTTATTGACTCTAGTGCAAGTGGGAGACTGTTGGAAATATGCCCTAGAGGCAATAATAAAATGGTTATTATTATATTTCCTTGTTCAAGATAATTGTCTATTATTCATGCTATAATTGTGTTATCCGGAAATCGTAATACATGTGTGAATACTGAAGGAAATATGCCCTAGAGGCAATAATAAAGTTATTATTTATTTCCTTATAATCATGATAAATGTTTATTATTCATGCTAGAATTGTATTAACCGGAAACATAATACATGTGTGAATACATAGACAAACAAAGTGTCACTAGTATGCCTCTACTTGACTAGCTCGTTAATCAAAGATGGTTATGTTTCCTAACCATGAACAATGAGTTGTTATTTGATTAACGGGATCACATCATTAAGAGAATGATCTGATTGACATGACCCATTCCATTAGCTTAGCACCCGATCGTTTAGTATGTTGCTATTGCTTTCTTCATGACATATACATGTTCCTATGACTATGAGATTATGCAACTCCCGTTTGCCGGAGGAACACTTTGGGTGCTACCAAACGTCACAACGTAACTGGGTGATTATAAAGGAGCATTACAGGTGTCTCCAAAGGTAGATGTTGGGTTGGCGTATTTCGAGATTAGGATTTGTCACTCCGATTGTCGGAGAGGTATCTCTGGGCCCTCTCGGTAATGCACATCACATAAGCCTTGCAAGCATTGCAACTAATGAGGTAGTTGCGAGATGATGTATTACGGAACGAGTAAAGAGACTTGTCGGTAACGAGATTGAACTAGGTATTGGATACCGATGATTGAATCTCGGGCAAGTAACATACTGATGACAAAGGGAACAACGTATGTTGTTATGCGGTCTGACCGATAAAGATCTTCGTAGAATATGTAGGAGCCAATATGGGCATCCAGGTCTCGCTATTGGTTATTGACCGGAGACGTATCTCGGTCATGTCTACATTGTTCTCGAACCCGTAGGGTCCGCATGCTTAAGGTTACGATGACAGTTATATTATGAGTTTATGCATTTTGATGTACCGAAGGTTGTTCGGAGTCCCGGATGTGATCACGGACATGACGAGGAGTCTCGAAATGGTCGATACATAAAGATTGATATATTGGAAGCCTATGTTTGGATATCGGAAGTGTTCCGGGTGAAATCGGGATTTTACCGGAGTACCGGGAGGTTACCGAAACCCCCCGGGGAGCTATATGGTCCTTAGTGGAAAAGAGAAGGGGCTGCCCTAGATGGGCTGCACGCCACCCTCCCTCCCCTAGTCCTATTAGGACTAGGAGAGGTGGCCGGCCTCCTCCCTCTCTTTTCCCCCTCCGCGAATCCTATTCCAACTAGGATTGGGGGGGGGGATCCTACTCCCAGAGGGAGTAGGACTCTCCTGGCGCGCCACACCTTGGCCGGCCAGCCTCCACCCTCCAGTCCTTTATATACTAAGGTAGAGGCACCCTAGAACACGCAAGTTGATCCACGTGATCTTTTCCTTAGCCGTGTGCGGTGCCCCAGCCACCATATTCCTCGATAATACTGTAGCGGAGTTTAGGCGAAGCCCTGCTGCTGTAGTACATCAAGATCGTCACCACGCCGTCTTGCTGACGGAACTCTTCCCCGACACTTTGCTGGATCGGAGTCCGGGGATCGTCATGGAGCTGAACGTATGCTCGAACTCGGAGGTGCCGTAGTTTCGGTGCTTGATCGGTCGGATCGGGAAGACGTACGACTACTTCCTCTATGTTGCGTCAACGCTTCCGCAGTCGGTCTGCGTGGGTACGTAGACAACACTCTCCCCTCTCGTTGCTATGCATCACATGATCTTGCGTGTGCGTAGGAATTTTTTTGAAATTACTACGAAACCCAACAGTGGCATCCGAGCCTAGGTTATTTATGTTGATGTTATATGCACGAGTAGAACACAAGTGAGTTGTGGGCGATATAAGTCATACTGCCTACCAGCATGTCATACTTTGGTTCGGCGGCATTGTTGGACGAGACGACCCGGACCAACATTACGCGTACACTTACGCGAGACCGGTTCCCCCGACGTGCTTTGCACATAGGTGGCTTGCGGGCGACAGTCTCTCCAACTTTAGTTGAACCAAGTGTGGCTACGCCCGGTCCTTGCGAAGGTTAAAACGGAGTCTATTTGACAAACTATCATTGTGGTTTTGATGCGTAGGTGAGATTGGTTCTTGCTTAAGCCCGTAGCAGCCACGTAAAACTTGCAACAACAAAGTAGAGGACGTCTAACTTGTTTTTGCAGGGCATGTTGTGATGTGATATGGTCAAGACATGATGCTGAATTTTATTGTATGAGATGATCATGTTTTGTAACCGAGTTATCGGCAACTGGCAGGAGCCATATGGTTGTCATTTTATTGTATGCAATGCTATCGCGATGTAATGCTTTACTTTTATCACTAAGTGGTAGCGATAGTCGTAGAAGCATAAACTTGGCGAGACGACAACGATGCTACGATGGAGATCAAGGTGTCACGCCAGTGACGATGGTGATCACGACGGTGCTTCGGAGATGGAGATCACAAGCACAAGATGATGATGGCCATATCATATCACTTATATTGATTGCATATGATGTTTATCCTTTTATGCATCTTATCTTGCTTTGATTGACGGTAGCATTATAAGATGATCTCTCACTAAATTATCAAGAAGTGTTCTCCCTGAGTATGCACCATTGTGAAAGTTCTTCGTGCTGAGACACCACGTGATGATCGGGTGTGATAGGTTCAACGTTCAAATACAACGGGTGCAAAACAGTTGCACACGCGAAATACTCAGGTTATACTTGACGAGCCAAGCATATACAGATATGGCCTGGGAACATGGAGACCGAAAAGTTGAGCGTGAATCATATAGTAGATATGATCAACATAATGATGTTCACCATTGAAAACTACTCCATCTCACGTGATGATCGGTTATGGTTTAGTTGATTTGGATCACGTAATCACTTAGAAGATTAGAGGGATGTCTATCTAAGTGGGAGTTCTTAAGTAATATGATTAATTGAACTTAAATTTATCATGAACTTAGTCCTGGTAGTATTAGCATATCTATGTTGTAGATCAATAGCTCGCGTTGTTGCTTTCATATGTTTATTTTGATATGTTCCTAGAGAAAATTGTGTTGAAAGATGTTAGTAGCGAGGATGCGGATTGGATCCGTGATCTGAGGTTTATCCTCATTGATGCACAGAAGAATTATGTCCTTGATGCACCGCTAGGTGACAGACCTATTGCAGGAGCAGATACAGACGTTATGAACGTATGGCTAGCTCAATATGATGACTACTTGATAGTTTAAGTGCACCATGCTTAACGGCTTAGAATCAGGACTTCAAAGACGTTTTGAACGTCATGGACCATATGAGATGTTCCAGGAGTTGAAGTTAATATTTCAAGCAAATACCCGAGTTGAGAGATATGAAGTCTCCAACAAGTTCTATAGCTAAAAGATGGAGGAGAATCGCTCAACTAGTGAGCATATGCTCAGATTGTCTGGGTACTACAATCGCTTGAATCAAGTGGAGTTAATCTTCCAGATAAGATAGTGATTGACAGGATTCTCTAGTCACCATCACCAAGTTAGTAGAACTTCGTGATGAACTATAGTATGCAAGGGATGACGAAAACGAATCCCGAGCTTTTCATGATGATGAAATCGATGAAGGTAGAAATCAAGAAAGAGCATCAAGTGTTGATGGTTGACAAGATCACTAGTTTCAAGAAAAGGGCAAAGGGGAGAAGGGAACTTCAAGAAGAACGGCAAGCAAGTTGCTGCTCAAGTGAAGAAGCCCAAGTCTAGTCCTAAGCCTGAGACTAAGTGTTTCTACTGCAAAGGGACTGATCTCTGGAAGAGGAACTACCCCAAGTGATTGGCAGATAAGAAGGATGGCAAAGTAAACATAAGTATATTTGATATACATGTTATTGATGTGTACTTTACTAGTGTTTATAGCAACCCCTCAGTATTTGATACTAGTTCAGTTACTAAGATTAGTAACTCGAAACGGGAGTTGCAGAATAAACAGAGACTAGTTAAGGGTGAAGTGACGATGTGTGTTGGAAATGGTTCCAAGATTGATATGATCATCATCGCACACTCCCTATAATTTCGGGATTAGTGTTGAACCTAAATAAGTGTTATTTGGTGTTTGCGTTGAGCATGAATATGATTTGATCATGTTTATTGTAATACGGTTATTCATTTAAGTAAGAGAATAAATTGCTGTTCTGTTTACATGAATAAAACCTTATATGGTTACACACCCAATGAAAATAGTTCGTTGGATCTCGATCGTAGTGATACACATAATCATAATATTGAAACCAAAAGATGCAAAGTTAATAATGATAGTGCAACTTATTTGTAGCACTGCCGTTTAGGTCATATTGGTGTAAAGCGCATGAAGAAACTCCATGCTGATGGGATTTTGGAATCATTTGATTATGAATCAGTTGATGCTTGCGAACCATGCCTCATGGGCAAGATGACTAAGACTCTGTTCTTTGGAACAATGGAGCGAGCAACATATTTGTTAGAAATCATACATACTGATGTATGTGGTCCGATGAATATTGAGGCTCGCGACAGGTATCATTATTTTCTTATCTTCACAGATGATTTGAGCAGATATGAGTATATCTACTTGATGAAACATAAGTCTGAAACATTTGAAAAGTTCAAAGAATATCAGAGTGAAGTGAAAAATTGTCGTAACAAGAAAATAAAGTTTCTACGATCTGATCGTAGAGAAGAGTATTTGAGTTACGAGTTTGGCCTTCAGTTAAAAACAATGTGAAATAGTTTCACTACTCATGCCACTTGGAACACCACAATGTAATGGTGTGTCCGAACGTCATAACCGTACTTTATTAGATATGGTGCGATCTATGATGTCTCTTACCGATCTACCACTATCGTTTTGGGGTTATGCATTAAAGACAGCTGCATTCACGTTAAAAGGGCACCATCAAAATCCGTTGAGACGACGCCTTATGAACTGTGCTTTGGCAAGAAACCAAAGTTGTCGTTTCTAAAAGTTTGGGGCTGCGATGCTTATGTGAAAAAGCTTCAACCTGATAAGCTCTAACCCAAATCGGAGAAATGTGTCTTCATAGGATATCCAAAGGAAACTATTGGATACACCTTCTATCACAGATCCGAAGGCAAGACTTTTGTTGCTAAATTCGGAAACTTTCTGGAGAAGGAGTTTCTCTCGAAAGAAGTGAGTGGGAAGAAAGTAGAAAACTTGATAAGGTAATTGTACCTTCTCCCTTATTGGAAAGTAGTTCATCACAAAAATCTGTTCTTGTGACTATTACACCAATTAGTGAGGAAGCTAATGATGATGATCATGTAACTTCAGATCAAGTTACTACCGAATCTCGTAGGTAAACCAGAGTGAGATCCGCACCAGAGTGGTACGGTAATCCTGTTCTGGAAGTCATGTTACTTGACCATGACGAACTTGCAAACTATGAGGAAGCGATGATGAGCCTAGATTCCACGAAATGGTTTGAGGCCATGAAATCTGAGATATGATCCATGTATGAGAACAAAGTATGGACTTTGATGGATTTGCCCGATGATCGGTAAGCCATAGAAAATAAATGGATCTTGAAGAGGAAGATGGACGCTGATAGTAGTGTTACTATCTACAAAGCTAGAATTGTCGCAAAAGGTTTTCGACAAGTTCAAGGTGTTGACTACGATGAGATTTTCTCACTCGTATCTATACTTAAGTCTGTCCGAATCATGTTAGCAATTGCCGCATTTTATGAAACATGGCAAATGGATAAACAAAACTGCAATCCTTAATAGATTTATTAAAGAAGAATTGTATATGATACAACCAGAAGGTTTTGTCAATCCTAAAGGTGCTAACAAAATATGCAAGCTCCAGCGATCCATCTATGGACTGGTGCAAGCATCTCGGAGTTGGAATATACACTTTGATAAGTTGATCAAAGCATATAAGATTTATACAGACTTGCGGTGAAGCCTGTATTTACAAGAAAGTGAGTGGGAGCACTACATCATTTCTGATAAGTATATGTATATGACATATTGTAGATCGGAAATAATGTAGAATTATTCTGCAAAGCATAAAGGAGTGTTTGAAAGGAGTTTTTCAAAGAAAGACCTCGGTAAAGCTGCTTACATATTGAGTATCAAGATCTATAGAGATAGATCAAGACGCTTGATAAGTTTTTCGATGAATACATACCTTGACAAGATTTTGAAGTAGATCAAAATGGAACAGTCAAAGAAAAAGTTTCTTGCCTGTGTTACAAGGTGTGAAGTTGAGTAAGACTCAAAGCCCGACCACGGCAGAAGATAGAAAGAGAATGAAAGTCATTCCCTATGCCTCAGCCATAGGTTCTATAAAGTATGCCATGTTGTGTACCAGATCTATTGTATACCCTACATTGTGTTAAGCAAGGGAGTACAATAGTGATCTAAGAGTAGATCACTGGACAGCGGTCAAAATTATCCTTAGTGGAATAAGGAAATATTTGTCAATTATGGAGGTGACAAAAAGGTTCATCGTAAAAAGTTACGTCGATGCAAGTTTTGACACAGATCTGGATGACTCTAAGTCTCGATCTAGATACATATTGAAAGTGGGAGCAATAAGCTAGAGTAGCTCCGTGCAGAGCATTGTTGACATAGAAATTCGCAAAATACTTACGGATCTGAATGTGACAGACCCGTTGACTAAAATTATCTCACAAGCAAAACATGATCACACCTTAGTACTCTTTGGATGTTGATCACATAGCGATGTGAACTAGATTATTGACTCTAGTAAACCCTTTGGGTGTTTATCACATATCAATGTGAACTATGGGTGTTAATCACATGGTGATGTGAACTATCGCTGTTAAATCACATGGCGATGTGATCTAGATTATTGACTCTAGTGCAAGTGGGAGACTGAAGGAAATATGCCCTAGAGGCAATAATAAAGTTATTATTTATTTCCTTATAATCATGATAAATGTTTATTATTCATGCTAGAATTGTATTAACCGGAAACATAATACATGTGTGAATACATAGACAAACAAAGTGTCACTAGTATGCCTCTACTTGACTAGCTCGTTAATCAAAGATGGTTATGTTTCCTAACCATGAAGAATGAGTTGTTAATTGATTAACGGGATCACATCATTAAGCGAATGATCTGATTGACATGACCCATTCCATTAGCTTAGCACCCAATCGTTTAGTATGTTGCTATTGCTTTCTTCATGACATATACATGTTCCTATGACTATGAGATTATGCAACTCCCGTTTGCCGGAGGAACACTTTGGGTGCTACCAAACGTCACAATGTAACTGGGTGATTATAAAGGAGCATTACAGGTGTCTCCAAAGGTAGATGTTGGGTTGGCATATTTCGAGATTAGGATTTGTCACTCCGATTGTCGGAGAGGTATCTCTGGGCCCTCTCGATAATGCACATCACATAAGCCTTGCAAGCATTGCAACTAATGAGGTAGTTGCGAGATGATGTATTACGGAACGAGTAAAGAGACTTGCCGGTAACGAGATTGAACTAGGTATTGGATACCGACGACCGAATCTCGGGTAAGTAACATACCGATGACAAAGGGAACAACGTATGTTGTTATGCGGTCTGACCGGTAAAGATCTTCGTAGAATATGTAGGAGCCAATATGGGCATCCAGGTCCCGCTATTGGTTATTGACCGGAGACGTATCTCGGTCATGTCTACATTGTTCTCGAACCCGTAGGGTTCGCACGCTTAAGGTTACGATGACAGTTATATTATGAGTTTATGCATTTTGATGTACCGAAGGTTGTTCGGAGTCCCGGATGTGATCACGAACATGACGAGGAGTCTCGAAATGGTCGAGACATAAAGATTGATATATTGGAAGCCTATGTTTGGATATCGGAAGTGTTCTGGGTGAAATCGGGATTTTACCGGAGTACCGGGAGGTTACCGGAACCCCCCGGGGAGCTATATGGGCCTTAGTGGAAAAGAGAAGGGGCTGCCCTAGATGGGCTGCGCGCCACCCTCCCTCCCCTAGTCCTATTAGGACTAGGAGAGGTGGCCGGCCTCCTCCCTCTCTTTTCCCCCTCCGTGAATCCTATTCCAACTAGGATTGGGGGGGGGGGGGAATCCTACTCCCAGAGGGAGTAGGACTCTCCTGGCGCGCCACACCTTGGCCGGCCAGCCTCCCCCCTCTAGTCCTTTATATACCGAGGTAGAGGCACCCTAGAACACGCAAGTTGATCCACGTGATCTATTCCTTAGCCGTGTGCGGTGCCCCAGCCACCATATTCCTCGATAATACTGTAGCGTAGTTTAGGCGAAGCCCTGCTGTTGTAGTACATCAAGATCGTCACCACGCTGTCGTGCTGACGGAACTCTTCCCCGACACTTTGCTGGATCGGAGTCCGGGGATCGTCATCGAGCTGAACGTGTGCTCGAACTCGGAGGTGCCGTAGTTTCGGTGCTTGATCGGTCGGATCGGGAAGACGTACGACTACTTCCTCTACGTTGCGTCAACGCTTCCGCAGTCGGTCTGCGTGGGTACGTAGACAACATTCTCCCCTCTCGTTGCTATGCATCACATGATCTTGCGTGTGCGTAGAATTTTTTTTGAAATTACTACGAAACCCAACAGTGGCATCCGAGCCTAGGTTATTTATGTTGATGTTATATGCACGAGTAGAACACAAGTGAGTTGTGGGCGATATAAGTCATACTGCCTACCAGCATGTCATACTTTGGTTCGGCGGCATTGTTGGACGAGATGACCAGGACCGGTTCCCCCGACGTGCTTTGCACATAGGTGGCTTGCGGGCGATAGTCTCTCCAACTTTAGTTGAACCAAGTGTGGCTACGCCCGGTCCTTGCGAAGGTTAAAACGGAGTCTATTTGACAAACTATTGTTGTGGTTTTGATGCGTAGGTGAGATTGGTTATTGCTTAAGCCCGTAGCAGCCACGTAAAACTTGCAACAACAAAGTAGAGGACGTCTAACTTGTTTTTGCAGGGCATGTTGTGATGTGATATGGTCAAGACATGATGCTGAATTTTATTGTATGAGATGATCATGTTTTGTAACCGAGTTATCGGCAACTGGCAGGAGCCATATGGTTGGCGTTTTATTGTATGCAATGCTATCGCGATGTAATGCTTTACTTTTATCACTAAGCGGTAGCGATAGTCGTAGAAGCATAAACTTGGCGAGACGACAACGATGCTACGATGGATATCAAGGTGTCACGCCGGTGACGATGGTGATCAGGACGGTGCTTCGGAGATGGAGATCACAAGCACAAGATGATGATGGCCATATCATATCACTTATATAGATTGCATATGATGTTTATCCTTTTTATGCATCTTATCTTGCTTTGATTGACGGTAGCATTATAAGATGATCTCTCACTAAATTATCAAGAAGTGTTCTCCCTGAGTATGCACCGTTGCGAAAGTTCTTCGTGCTGAGACACCACGTGATGATCGGGTGTGATAGGTTCAACGTTCAAATACAATGGGTGCAAAACAGTAACGTACCGATTGACAAAGGGAAGTGTATACGGGATTGATTGAATCCTCGACATCGTGGTTCATCCGATGAGATCATTGAGGAGCATGTGGGAGCCAACATGGGTATCCAGATCCCGCTGTTGGTTATTGACCGGAGAGTCGTCTCAGTCATGTCTGCGTGTCTCCCGAACCCGTAGGGTCTACACACTTAAGGTTCGGTGACGCTAGGGTTGTTGAGATATTAGTATACGGTAACCCGAAAGTTGTTCGGAGTCCCGTATGAGATCCCGGACGTCACGAGGAGTTCCAGAATGGTCCGGAGGTGAAGATTTATATATAGGAAGTCAAGTTTTGGCCATCGGGAAAGTTTCGGGGGTAATCGATATTGTACCGGGACCACCGGAACGGTCCCGGGGGTCCACCGGGTGGGGCCACCTATCCCGGAGGGCCCCATGGGCCGAAGTGGGAGGGGAACCAGCCCCTAGTGGGCTGGTGCGCCCCCCCTTGGGCCTCCCCCTGCGCCTAGGGTTGCAAATCCTAGGGGTGGGGGCGCCCCACTTGGCTTGGGGGGCACTCCACCCCCCTTGGCCGCCGCCCCCTTGGAGATTGCATCTCCTAGGGCCAGCGCCCCCTTAGGGGTCCTATATATAGTGGGGGTGAGGGAGGGAAGCCGCACCCTAGCCCCTGGCGCCTCCCTCTCCCTCCCGTGACACTTCTCCCTCTCCCTGAGCTTGGCGAAGCCCTGCCGAGATCACCGTTGCTTCCACCACCACGCCGTCGTGCTGCTGGATCTCCATCAAACTCTCCTTCCCCCTTGCTGGATCAAGTTGGAGGAGACGTATTCCCAACCGTACGTGTGTTGAACGCGGAGGTGCCGTCTGTTCGGCGCTAGGTCATCGGTGATTTGGATCACGACGAGTATGACTCCATCAACCCCGTTCTCTTGAACGCTTCCGCTCGCGATCTACAAGGGTATGTAGATGCACTCTCCTATCCCTCGTTGCTAGATGACTCCATAGATTGATCTTGGTGATGCGTAGAAAATTTTAAAATTCTGCTATGTTCCCCAACAGTTAGACGACTGAAGGAAACACCGGTACAATCGATGATGCAGGGCGCTCACTCGACAATGGGATAGCGAAAGTTACAAAGGCCCCACATGCGTCTTTAGATTGCCGGACGGTTGGTGTTGTCATCGGTCCCTGCTGAGACGTCTTGCCAGCTTCTACTTTTTTGTTCTTTTTGGGCCTAGGGGCCACATCTTCATCATCATCCAGAAGATCGATGACGTTGGGTGGGGCTGCAGAGAAATCAGTCGACCCCAAGTGAATCGCTAGAATTTAATCGACCAAGTAATCAAGAACAAGATCATGAGAGTTTTACCTGGGTTGGAGGTAACCGCGTCTTCCATTTCCTCGTCTCGATATTGGTAGGAAGAAGTTCCAGATGTAGCAGCACTGCAAATGTCAACATTCAGTCGGTTATGTTCTGTTGCTCGAGTCGACCAAAAGAACATGTCAGATGATTACCCGGAGATGGTGGGGACGCTCACTTTGATTCTGGGCAAAGCCTTCGGTGGTTTGGAGGAGGTGGCTTTCAATGCTTTCGGCGCGGGACGTGGCGCAATCTTGAGCTGTTTTGATACCTTCTTAGTCGGCGCTGGGGAAGACGTCCGAGGGCGCTTCGAAGATTGCCCAGTCGGTGCGGCCGCTAGGTCAGGGGTGCTCGCCGGGTCTTGAGCGTGCTTGGACCTCCTCTCTCTGCGAGGAGGCTAGTCGACCTCTTCATCATCACTCGAGTCGTCGCTCTCCTCGTCCTCCTCTGCATCCGAGTGCCACTCGCCACTCTCGCCCCCGCTCGCCCCTTCCTCGACATCTTGCTCCTGCACTCCATTGGGCATCGAGTACATATCAATAAGAGCCTGAAAAGACAATGAATGAAAGAAATATAGTCGACCGTCAACAAGATGTTACACAGTGAATCGAGAAGATACTTGACAATGCAGAATCATACCTATTCTGGCTGGCGCAAATGGTCAAATGGAATCACCCTCCTAGTCCCCCGGGGATTATCTTTGTTGCTGGTGATTCCTCTCAGCCACTTCTCCACCGTGTCTTCACTAACGTCCTCCGGGTGGATCCGAGTGGAGTCCTCGAGTCCCGAGTACATCCACATCGGATGGTCACGGGCTTGGAGTGGTTGGATGCGTCGACTGAGAAAGACCTCCAGCGGGTCCATACCAGTCACTCCGTCGCAGACAAGTTGGACGACCCGCTCGACCAACACCTTCACCTGCGCCTTCTCTTCCGGGATCACCCTCAAGGAGGAGGGCTTCTCCACTCGAGCCAAAGAAAAGGGGGGAAGTCCAGTCGACTGACCCGGGGTCGGCTGGTCCTTGTAGTAAAACCAGGTCGACTGCCAGCCCCGGACCGAGTCGGGAAGGATCATAGCTGGGAAGGTTCTCTTGTTCCTCATTTGGATTCCAAGGCCCCTACACATCGGTATCACGTGCGTCCTCTCGTCACTCGGGTTGGCCTTCTTGACCGACTGGGAGCGACATGTGAATATGTGCTTGAAGAGACCCCAGTGCGGTCGGCAACCCAAGAAATTTTCACACATTGACACGAAGGCAGCAAGGTACACGATGGTGTTTGGAGTAAAGTGGTGGAGTTGAGCCCCGAAGAAGTTCAAAAAACCACAAAATAAAGGGTGGGGAGGCAAAGAAAACCCGCGGTCGACATGAGTGGCGAGGAGAACACACTCACCCTCCTGCGGCCGCGGCTCGGTCTCGTTCCCCGGGAGCCGCGCAGATTCGTGGGGGATCACTCCCCCCTCAACCAGATCGTCGAGGTCATCTTGGCTGATCATCGAGCGGATCCAGTCGCCCTGGATCCAGCCCGGCGGCAGGCCAGACCTTGACGAGGATCCACCCCGGCTGGTCCTCTTTCCTTTCGCCTTTGCCGTCGCCTTCTTTGGACGCTCCAACGCCACCGTCTTCTACTTCCCCATGGCAGCGAATCGAGTCCGAGCGGGGCTATGACGCCGAGAGTGGAAGCAGGCGCAGCAGAGAAATCTAAGGAAGAAGAAGGAGAATGAGGGCGCACTGTTCAAAAGCCCGGTCCGGTGCCTTTTATAAGGACACTTCCGAGTGACTGACTTGTAGGCCCGGACGATCTCATCAAATCCCGCAACAGTCGTGCGCGTGATACGTGGCAAAAAAGGTGGCACGGGGATCGAGGCGACCTGCCTAATCCGTCCTAATTACCGCAGCCTCCCCCGCCCGGCGCGCTTCCCAAAATTCAAATCCCACAAAATCCATGGACAGCAGAACAACTTGTCAGAAGGAAGACATCCTCCACATCATCACTTGAAGCTTTTCAGTAAAAGTTCACTCGACAAAAACTAAGAATGTATCAAGGCGACTAAAAAGGAAGTTGGTGTCATCACCTCAGTTCACTGATCCAGAACAAGACATACTCATAGCACGAAAAATGAGTCGGAAGCGTTCTCAACTCCTTCCTCACTCAAACCCTGATCCATTCGGGGGCTAATGATGAAGCTATGTACCTAGGGTAGGGTCATGGATCTGTCCAAGATACCCCCCCCCCCGAGGACATCTCTAAAGGAGCCGGAAGCACTCGAAGAAAAATCATCATCCACTCGACCATGAAGCTATGTTCCACTCGACAGTCTCGAAGACACTCGACCGTATGGACAATCATCTCGAGTACCAGAAGATCTAGAGCCACTCCACTCTGCAACGGTCGGGACTTAAGTCATAGCTTTAATGGTCATTATGTATCTTTATTGCAGGCATTACCAGTAACGTCCCCCTCTTTATGTACCTTAAACCCTTTGTAACTGAGGGGAAGAGGAGTCTGGTGAACTCTATATAAGCCACCCCCTCCTCAGGGACAAGGGTTCAACCCCCTGTAACATACACGCATATAATCCAGTCGACCGCCTCTGGGCTCCGAGACGTAGGGCTGTTACTTCCTTCGAGAAGGGCCTGAACTCGTAAAACTCGCGTGTACAACTCCTCCATAGCTAAGATCTTGCCTCTACATTCCTGCCCCCCATTCTACTGTCATACTTAGAACCACGACATCGGCCCAACTCCCCCTCACCCAGGCCGGCCCAACTACCTCTCCCCTGTTCCCCCTCCCCCTGTTCGTCCGACCGGGCGCACCCGCACGTCACCGCCGGACCACCTTGTCGGCTCTGGCGAGGGGATAAGGCCGCCCTGACGCCTCGGCCTCCACCCATCTCTCCCACTTGCCCCCCTCTCTCTCGCCTTTGCGCCTCCCCTCCCCCAGATCCACCTCTCCCCTCTCCTCTCGCTCGATCCCGAGCACGCCCGTCGCCGTCCTCCGTCGTCGTCGCGGCAACCGGCGGCCCCGAGGCCACCAGCCCTGTCCGTCCGCTCTGCCGTCCTCATCCACGTCGCCTGGGGACCTCCGTTGGAGCCGAGGGCCCCTGCAGCTGCTGATTGTCATCGTCACCTTTCGCCTCTGTCTCCGACGCTCGCTGGCGACCTCGAGCACCCCTGCTACTCCTAAGCCGTCAAGAGGTTTTCTTAGCCGCACGTTGAGCTCCGCCTCTCCGCCCTCCTCTTCCTGCTCGCCCTCGGGCCCTTGCGCGAATGCCACCGTGGCTGAGGGAGTCCTGGATTAGGGGGTCTCCGGACAGTCGGACTATATCCTTTGGCTGGACTGTTGGACTATGAAGATACAAGATTAAAGACTTCGTCCTATGTCCGGATGGGACTTTCCTTTGCATGGAAGGCAAGCTTGGCAATACAGACATGTAGATCTCCTCCCTTGTAACCGACTTTGTGTAACCCTAGCCCCCTCCGTTGTCTATATAAACCGGAGGGTTTTAGTCCGTAGGACAACATACAATCATACCATAGGCTAGCTTCTAGGGTTTAGCCTCTACGATCTCGTGGTAGATCTACTCTTGTAATACTCATATCATCATGATCAATCAAGCAGGACGTAGTGTATTACCTCCATGAAGAGGGCCCGAACCTGGGTAAACATCATGTCCCCTGCCTCTTGTTACCATCCGCCTTAGATGCACAGTTTGGGACCCCCTACCCAAGATCCGCCAATTTTGACACCAACATTGGTGCTTCCATTGAGAGTTGAACTCAAGACCTCCCACTTACCAAATAGGTGCTCTAACCAACTGGGAAGGTCCCTTCATTATTGACCAGGTTCTGACCGGTGGAGCGTACCGTCTACGGGATGCATTGGACAATCGACTTGAGCCAAACCCATGAACGCAGCCAGACTCTGAAGATTCTACGCCTAGTGCCACACTCTATGTTCGTCTCCTTACCCCCGCCAATTTTTTGCATATCCGTTATCTGTCTTTTCTCTCTTTCTCCCTTCCTTTTTCTTCTCCTCAATGCCTTAAAAGGCTAACTTGTGTCTTCACTACACAATCTTGACACACTAAACCGCGCTCATAATACCCGGGGGCTTCTTATACAAAAGCTTAATATAACTATTTTTCTGGGCTTTTATGCCCCACACATGTGTTATTCTTCCGCATGTACCTTTTTTTGCCATTATATGCATCGATATGACTTAAGTTTTGGCCAAGCTGGGTTGCCTGGCTCTTGTATTTATGCCTTACGTTCCCGTTAATTCGGCTAGGGCATAAGGGGAGCACCTCTGCGATTGTTACTGCCGAGTAAGCCGGATGTGTACCTCAGACTGGGTGAAGCCGAAAGCTAGCGTTCTTAAGGGAATATTCGGTCGGTGAACAAAAGATGACTTTTATTTATTTTGATACATGCCCCTAGATGTTTATAGCCTACGTCTCTTTTCGCAGTTCAGACATGCACATTAGGGCATGCGTACCCAGGGAAAGGAACCCTTAACGGAACTATTCTCCCTGGAAGATGTTTCTTACTATCCATGTAATATAACATAGCTAGTTGGGTACTTGTCTGTTCAAGCACTTATGACCCCTACTTCTGGTTTCCATGCATACCCCGGTTTTTACATAACCGAGCGGGTATTCGGATACACTCCGGACTATCAGTTCTAGAGGTCGAAGCGAAAAGGTCCGCCATGACAAATGATTTACAATCCGGCTAGGGACATTATATATGTCACTTGAAGTACACAGTCACTAAGACTGATTAAATTCTTCTTCTATACCATCCAACAGGCTGTCTAGCCTACAATCCTGTTGGGAATACTTTGCGGCTAATTCTACTTGGTCATACAGCAAACTGACAGGGATCTCTTTCCCATCGGGCCCCACAGGTCCGACCTCGGCCATGTGGTTTGGGTCAGCTTTGGTATATCGCGTCTTCACCATAGCCCAGGCTTCCCTTGCACCTTGTCGGCAGGCCGATAGCTTCCATAATTGGAAGCGCTGCCGCGCTCCCTTGAGCTTCTCTATAAGCTCCCCCATGCCTCCTGGCAGGGACACGGATGGCCACAAGGCTTGGGCAATACCCTACATCACCTGCCGAACTTGTTCGTGCAGTTGTGAGAGCTCTGGCAGAAGATCACCTGCAGACCCGGGCATCTCCTCCCCGGGACGACCCGTCAGCATACGTGCAGACATAACTCTGTTAGCCGGTTTCTTCGCCGAACTCCTTCCAAAGTTCGTTCAAGCACTTACTGAAAATGTCGCGTCGAAGCCGCTTATTCTCCTTCACGGAGTTGGCAAGTTGGGCTCAGACATCTTTCAGTTCCACGCCCAGCTGGATATTGGCATCCTGGAGATTATTTTTCTCCTGCCTGACTCACGTAAGCACGCACTCGCCAGCATTTAGCTGTCGATCAACATGTTCCGCATTCACCGGCACGGCCTCCGGATTCACTCCGGGGTCATCTACAACATCTATTGTTAGACTTGCATGCATGCCGCATACTATCTGGTACCTGTCATTCTTTGCAATGGAAACAAGTATTACCAGAGGGGCCCTTCTCGGACTCCTTCAATGCGGCAACAGCGGCCCGTAGCTGGGTTTTGCACTCTTCGAGCTCTTGAGACAATTGGGAATTCTTCTCTATAAACCTGCACAAATAATGATCCTTAAATCAGTTGTGTCAACTGTTTCAAGTCTCAGGGGCTACTGATATATATAATCGTCAGATTTTCTTACCCGTATATCCCTTACATACTGGTCCGTGGCTCTGGCTAGACCATTTTGGGCAGCACAGATGTACGCGTCTCCTGAGTTGAAGGCATCGAATGCCTCTTGGGAGAAACAAGCGTCACGGAGTACAGCCCGGCGACACCTGTGATTCATGGCGCTCTCCACTTTGGAATTTGTAGCGGATAGTCTGTCTGCATCCTTTGTAGGAGGAGCATCCGGCGTTCGCCCTGTGTTAGCTTCCACCTCTATGTCCGCCCCTAGAGCCCGACTGGTGGAGGCGTGATCGGAAACCTCTCCGGATATAGTCCGGCGAGCGTTTTTTCTACTAGGAAACATGGACGTCATTATATTTTAAGAAAGACAACAACCATGGAGCAAGGTTTTGTATTATACCTCTGCGTCGGCGTCTCAGTCCTGACCGCCTTCCTTTTTGGCCTACCCGGCTTCGGTGCCCCTTGTTGGCGAGTCACTGCGGGTTCGGCATGGCGTCCCGAAGGCCTTAACTATAAAACACCATATGTGTACGGTAGGTGAAGTGTATAAAAGGGGATCCTTCTCGGAAGTTGGGACTCCGGTTTTTTCTTACATGTGATGCAGGGAGTAGCCCAGGATAGTCGGCCGTGATGGCCATGATGGTGTCAACGCGGCTCAATTGATAGAACGTCTTATCTATCAGCTCCACAAATATGTTTGGATCCTCTTCGAGTCCGGGATCGAGGGCCCGGTCAGGGTCCTCCGATTATGGAGGTGGGTTGTTGACCTCCCTTACAGCTTTTCGCAGTTCCAGCTTGGAGGGTTGTACATGGAGAATCCATCTCGTGGCTTAATACGGATGAACTCCTCTTCCTCTCCCTTGAACAACTCGGACAAATTTTTTGCTAGAGCAGCAGCGGAGTCTGGTCCCTTACGCCCGCAGCGGGTGGCATCATCTTCCCCGTTAAAGCACCACAGGGGGTGCCCTCGATATTGAAGTGGATGCACCCCCCACATTATGCATATTGACATAACCTCAATTATTGTCAATCCTGATTGAGCCAGCACTTTAATCCGGTCCATCTGGTAAAGGACTTCTCCATTGTCTTCTTCCTGGGGGCTCCGTGGGCGCTGGCTTCGGCATTTCTTCAGAGGAGCATTGTTGAACTCGGGAAGACCCCTCCGAATAGGATCTGGAAGGGGGACGTCCTCCATGTAAAACCACTCCGAAGGCCAGTCTTCGGACGTCTTCTTCGGGGTACCGGACATGTATCCGGTCCCGACGATGCGCCATATTTCGGCTCCGCCCACTTGATATAGTGACCCCTCCTGTGTACGGGGCACAAGGCAGAGTAGCCTCTTCCACAGCTCGAAATGAGCCTCACAGCCCAGAAACAGCTCACAAAGGGCAACATAACTAGCAATGTGTAATATGGAAGCGGGGGCGAAATTATGCAGCTGGAGGCCGTAAAACTCCAGGAGTCCGTGGAGGAACGGATGGATTGGAAATCCAAGTCCCCTTAGTAAATAAGGGACGAGGCATACCCGCTCCCCCTTGGAGGGATTGGGGAAGCTCTCCGCTTGCTCCCCGCCATTATAGGTGGCGGGCCCATCTCGAACGGGGACCATATATGCTGGAGGGAGAAATCCCTCGGTCTGTAACTCTACTAATTGGCTGTGCGGGACGGAACACTTCTCCCAGTCATCGGGCTTAGGGCTATGGGAGCGGGAGGAGGAGTTGCGGCAGCCGGCCATGTTGGAATGGATTTTTCTGAGCGCGCTCCGATGGATACTCGCCGTGGGAGGATGGTGTGGTTTGGATCTAAGAATCCCCGTCCCTTTAATAGACAGTTTGTTTACATGGCTAGGGTGGCGAATGTAAAAATGCCCTGGCTCCTCGCATTCGCTCGACACATGGAAGATAGCCCTTATTGGGCGCAGAAGCCGAGAAGTGCAACATTTATGGGGAGCCGGACACTACTCAGCAGATATTCAGAATTTGGAGAAGAACCCGCCTTGCAATGCCGAAGACAATCTGCGCGCCGGACTCATCGTCATTGAAGCCTGGTTCGGGGGCTACTGAGGGAGTCCTGGATTAGGGGGTCTCCGGACAGCCGGACTATATCCTTTGGCCAGACTATTGGACTATGAAGATATAAGATTAAAGACTTCGTCCCGTGTCCGGATGGGACTTTCCTTGGCGTGGAAGGCAAGCTTGGCAATACGGATATGTAGATCTCCTCCCTTGTAACCGACTTTGTGTAACCCTAGCCCCCACCGGTGACTATATAAACTAGAGGGTTTGGTATGTAGGACGACATAAAATCATACCATAGGCTAGCTTCTAGGGTTTAGCCTCTATGATCTCGTGGTATACCAACCCTTGTAATACTCATATCATCAAGATCAATCAAGCAGGACGTAGGGTATTACCTCCATCAAGAGGGCCCGAACCTGGGTAAACATCGTGTCCCCTGCCTCCTGTTACCATCCGCCTTAGACGCACAGTTCGGGACCCCCTACCCGAGATCCGCCGGTTTTGACACCGACAGCGGTCGTGCTCCCCCATCCGCCATTGCTGCCGCGCACAAGCTCCCGAGCTCCTCCTGCTTCGTCTGGTACCCGTAGCACGCTCCTGGAGGTATCTTGCTGCCGCCTAGCTGCTTAGCCTCTCAGAATCGAGCCATAGCCGCACGCTTGCACATTTCCGAAATTCTTGCCGCCGCGGTACCTCGTCGTCCGGCCCTCTCCGGTCGTTCCCAAGGCTCCGCGCTACATCGTTTGGATGCGGCGTTCGGCGCTCGTTCGATTGAGCCCCAGAACGCGCGAAACCGAGCCCCGTAGCGCGATTCTGACGCTCTCCGTCGAACTCGCCGCCGCGGGAGGCTCGCCGGAGCTCCTCCGGCGCCGGCCCTGAACTGGCATGGCATGGGGCCCGCCTAGTGCCGCTGACAGTGGGCCCCGCACCTCCGTTTGACCGCGTTGACCACAGTCAACGCGGGGTACTATTCCCTAGCCACTCACTAATGGGGCCCACACCCCTAATTAGGTTAGTCAAACATTTTTTAAGATAAAATAATTAGTTAACCTAATCAGTCACTAACATGTGGGGCCCTACTACTAATTAAATCTGTCTAATTAAAAATAACACAGTGTTAGCCCTCTGTGTATGACATGTGGGACCCACTGGTCAGTTTGACCTGGTCAGCCGTCCTGTTGACTGCTGACGTCACAGTGATGTCATGCTGATGTCATATTTCTTTTCTGTTAATTTAATTAATTCCATAAAATGTTTAAAACATTGAAAATTCGTAGAAATTAAACCGTAACTCCGATGAAAATGTTTTCTATATGAAAGTTCCTCAGAAAAATCCCACGAATCCGAATGTGCGGTCCATTCATCTGTCACATGCCCCTAGCATGCCGAACATGGAACTTTCCCCCTCCGGTCATCTGTCTAACACAGGTTCGGAACCGGGAAAGCATTCCCGGTTGAATTCCCCCTTCACCTATATCGTGTAGCCCTACGTTAGGTCGACCCTAGTTCTGCTTTTCGTCTTGTCATGCTTTGTGATGCTATGTTTCTTTTATAATTACTGTTTCTTCCCCTCTCCCCTCTAGTAGACCCCGAGACTGATGTTGCCCCTGTGATCGACTACGTCCCCGACGACCCCTCCTTGCCAGAGCAACCAGGCAAGCAAACCCTCCTTGAGCATTCCGATTTTGCCCATTTCTTTCCCTCTCATGCTTGCATTAGAACTGCTACTGCTTTCTGTATGATCCTACTCTGATGCATAGCCAGTTTTTGTTACCTGCTTTCATACCTTACCTGCTTATCCTAAACTGCTTAGTATAGGTTGGTTAGAGAGCCATCACTGACCCCACCTTGTCCTAGTTGCCTCGCTTTATGTTTGATGACTCGATCAACGTGATCGACGTCCAGGCCCCGACACCACACATCACCCCCCTAGTTGTACGACTCTGTAGAGTTACCATCGAGTGCCGAGGGTGGAACCTCTTACATCACTCCTGATGAGATCTCTGTAGTGTAGCTGTTCGTTCGTGGTCATCGAGGGTGATTTCCTCCTTAACCACTTCCGGTACGACTATGTCGTGCAACCCCTCAAGAGTGAACCTCGAGGGTGGTTCCTCTTACGTTCAGCTTGATGAGTACATCGAGTGGAATCCATCGAGGGTGATTCCTCGGGTTTTCTCCTTGGTGTTAGACACACAGTTGCTATGGTTACTATGACTTTACACTGAACCATGTTACTAAAGACGGGTCAGCCCTGAGGGGTACCCGCGTGAGCTTAATAGCGAGTGATGTGGAGTCGGGTTGACCTGGAAGGTGCTCGTGAGATACTTACGAGGCGTGGCCGGGCATTCTTAGCCCTTGCCGCAAGTACTCGAGACAGGGCGACGGGGTCACATCTTTCATGAGTCTCTGCTTGTTACCGTGCATTCCTAATCCACTATGATTTGGATATGTGATCTGAGGAGCCTCTGGCCTGATAGCACTAACCATCACGTGGGAATTGTATGGGCGTTCTACGTCGTATGCATCAGCCGAAGCTTAATTGACGTTAGCGATTGAGCGGCGCGCGCCGGGTTGGACTGCGTAAGCTCCTGCCTTGTTGAAGGAGGTAGCTAGGTCTGCTCACCGGCCGCGTACGCAACATGTAGGAGTTCCCGGGGAGATGGCCCATGACCCCTGGGGGCATAGGTTTAGTCCGGCGTGCTTGACCTCTCAATTAAGCCTAGGTCAGGTTGCGACTATTGTTTGGCCGAGGCCGGGCATGACCTAGGAAAGTGTGTCCGGCCGGAGTTAATCGAGCATGGTGGGTAAGTTGGTGCACCCTTGCAGGGAAGAAAACATCTATCGATAGCCTGTCCTACGGTAACGGACACTTGGAGTTGTATCCCGATCGATACAACTAGAACTGGATACTTGTGATGAGAAATGGATATGAGACATGGTTATGATGAATGGATAGTATGGCTCTGGGATTGCTTTCTCGCAGGGAGTCGAGAAAGGATCTCTGGCCGAGGTTGATAACACTGCTGCTACTTTACTTTATGCTATTCTACTCCCTCCTGTTGCTGCAAGATGGTGGTTTCCGGAAGATGCTAGTCATCGATTGGACTAAGCCTTTCCTCTATTCTGGTATTCTGCAGTTTAGTCCATAGATACAACCTATTTCCTTTGATACAGATGCATACTTAGTTTAGATCTGATGTAAGTCTTGCGAGTACTTTGGATGAGTACTCACGGTTGCTTTGCTACCTCTTTTTCCCATATACCCGATTGTTGCGACCAGATGATGGATCTCAGGAGCCAGATGACAACACTGATGACTACTATTACCCCGAGGGTGCCTACTACGTGATGGCCGCTGACGGCCTGGAGTAGTTAGGAGGCTCCCAGGCAGGAGGCCTTGCCTTTTCGATCGATGTTGCTTTTGTGCTAGCCTTCTTAAGGCAGAACTTATTTAACTCATGTCTGTACTCAGATATTGTTGCTTCCGCTGACTCTTGTGTATTCAAGCTTATGTATTCGAGCCCTCGAGGCCCCTGGCTTGTAATATAAAGCTTGTATTATTTTAATTTGTGTCTAGAGTTGTGTTGTGATATCTTCTTGTGAGTCCTTGATCTTGATCGTACACATTTGCGTGTATGATTAGTGTACGATTGAATCGAGGGCGTCACAAGTTGGTATCAGAGCCGACTGCCTGTAGGTAGCCCCCTTTCCAACTCCTTGGCCGAAGTTGAGTCTAGTCACTGGAAAGTTTTTACTAACATTGGTTGTGTGGCTTACGGGCCCATGTTGCCATATGGGTGGTATTAGGATCTTTTACTCCTCGATATTTACTATGGGATTTTGATCTCTCTTCCATTCGGATTAAAAGAATTTACTAACTCTAACATTAGGATCCCGTGACCACATTCACCCTAAAGTTGGATAAGCCATAGTTCTTAGAATAGTATTCTGAATAGTACACACACTGTCGGGTTGACTACGCAGTGGTATCAATCGTACCTATTTCATTATGCATGTTTCATCATGAATGATCCTTGTCTTTGCAAATGCTCAATGCTGAACTACCCCTGTTACATGTTAGCAGGATGGTTAGACCCGCTGGCCGTGGCCGTGGAGCCAACGGTCCACCACCACCCGAATTCTTTGCCGGAGTGATGCAACAATTTGAGCTGAATCGCTAGTTTATGGAAGGAATGATGGCTCAGTTTCCTCGTATGAATATGAAACAACAGCCAGCCCCAGTAACTCTGCAGGACTTCATGCGTCTCAACCCAACTATTTACCGCAGCTCAACTCAACGCCTTGATGCCGATGACTGGCTTCGCGACATCACGTATGAAATGGAGTCTGCTAGTGTGGCCCCTGCTAGCTATGTCACCTTTACATCTTTCTTTCTAAAGGGTCCCGCTGCTTAATGGTGGGATAGCCACAGGCGTACCCTGCCTACTGGAATGGTCATCACTTGGCCGGATTTCCAAGCTGCCTTTCGTGCCCGCTTCATTCCTCAGGGAATCATGGACAGGAAGAAGCGAGATTTCCGCAACCTCACCCAAGGCAACAAGACTGTAGATGCTTATCAGCAGGAATTTCTGGACTTGGCACGTTATGCTGAAGAAGACATTTCAACTGATGCTCGTAAGCAAGAGAAGTTTCGTGATGGACTTCACCCTGATATCAAGCTAGCACTGCTCATTCATGACTTTGCCGACTTTGCCACCTTGGTGAACAAGGATATTCAGGTTGAGACTGGTCTTCAGGAACACCAGGGATCCCTTAGGCGCAGCTGTGACGCTGGCTCATCTTCGGGCCCGTCAGCACAAAAGCGTCGGATATGGATCCCCGCCAGCATGTACCGCCCAACTGCACCGGCACCAAGAAAGTCTTATGCTGCACCTCGTCTTCCCCCTCCACCGCAGAGGCAGCCCCTTCGGGCTGTACCACCCCAAGCTTCTGCTCATAATCCCAATGATGGTCTGTGCTTCAAGTGTGGCCTTCCGGGTCACCACTCCAGGAACTGTCCCCAGAATCAGAATCAACTGGCTCTTCCTACTGCCGGTCGTGGTAACAATCAACCCCACAACAACAATGCCCGACCTTATGGTTGTGGGCAGGCTAACAACATTGATCTGAATGAAGCTCAAGACCAGCCTGCCACTGTGATGGGTGTTCTTCTTGTTAATTCAGTACCGGCTTCTGTTTTATTTGATTCGGGAGCATCACATTCATTTATGTCAGAAAAGTTTGCATACACACACGACATTCGATGCGAGCCCATGAACACTCCGATAGTGGTACGCACCCCTGCGGGCCGATGTCAAACTACCATGATTGGTCGCAACGTTCCCGTTGCGATTGAAGGGCTGGAATTCCTTGTTTCTCCCATTATTCTAGAGTCTTCCAATATTGACCTCATTTTGATGGTTGAAAGCGCATACTGCTTCTATCGTTTGCGCCACCAAGGTCGTTCACCTCCTACATCCTTCCGATGAGATAGTAAGCTACCATGCTCAACTTGTTCAAAACGCTGAAGCATGACTTTATGTGTTGAATGCGTTGAACACAACACCTCTTGAGGGAATTGAAACGATTCCAGTTGTTCACGACTTCCTAGATGTCTTTCCAGAAGAACTTCCAGGAATACCTCCTGCTCGGGCTGTCGAGTTCGTCATCGACTTGAAACCAGGCACTGTTCCTATTGCCAAATGACCCTAAAAGATGCCGCCTCATGAGCTCCTTGAACTTAAGGAGGAAATCGATAAATCTCTTCGTAGTGAATTCATTCGTCCAAGTTCCTCAGCTTGGGGAGCACCTTCTCTCTTTGTAAAGAAGAAGGATGGAACGAATCGTTTGGTCCAAGACTACCGTCCTATCAACCAAGCTACAATTCAGAACAAATATCCCCTTCCTCGGATCAATGATCTGTATGATCAACTGGCTGGTTCATCGATATTCTCTAAACTCGACTTGAGGTTGGGTTACCCCAAGATCCGTATTCGTGAAGAGGATATTCCAAAGACTGCATTCGTGACTCGTTATGGTTCTTACGAGTACACCGTCATGTCTTTTGGCTTGACCAATGCTCCAGCCACATTCTCCCGTCTGATGAACTACATATTCATGGATTACCTCGACAAGTTTGTCGTGGTCTATCTAGATGATATTCTGGTATATTCGAAGAACAAAGAAGAACATGCTGAACATCTTCGACTTGTTCTGGAAAAGCTTCGAAAGCATCAACTTTATGCCAAGTATTCCAAGTGCGAATTCTGGTCACCCGAAGTCACCTACCTTGGTCATGTCATCTCCAAGGACGGTATTGCCGTCAACCCAGAGCGCGTTCAGGCTATTCTTGACTGGACCCCTCCGAAGACTGTCAGGCAAGTCAGAAGCTTTCTCGGACTAGCCAGCTATTGTCGCAGCTTTGTCGAGAACTTCTCCAAGATCGCCAAGCCTCTGACCAATCTACTTCACAAAGGCATTAAGTTCGATTGGACAGACAAATGTCAAGAAAGTTTCCAGGCACTCAAGGACAAGCTGACTTTTGCCCCAGTGCTTGCTCCTCCTGATTCTCGCAAGGACTTCGTCATCTATTACGACGCTTCACATCAAGGATTAGGCTGTGTCCTAATGCAAGAGCGCAGAGTGATTGCTTATGCCTCTTGTCAAGTGCGTCCTCATGAAGAGAACTACCCAGTTCATGACCTTGAGCTTGTTGCGGTTATCTATGCATTGAAGCTATGGCGATAGTACCTTCTCGGTAATCGTTGCGAGATCTTCACTGATCATCAGAGTCTGAAGTATTTGTTTACTCAGCTAGATCTGAACCTCCGTCAGTAGCGATGGATGGAAGCTATTACTGACTACAACTATGGTATATCCTATACCCCTGGTAAGGCTAATGTAATGGCCGGTGCCCTGAGCCGTAAGTCTTATTGCAATAATCACATGGTCTACAAAGCTCAACCCCGCCTTTATGAAGAGCTATGCAAGCTGAACATTCAACTAGTTCCACAGGGTTCTCTGAATAACCTTGTCCTGGAACCAACTCTTCTCAAAGCAATCAAGTCTGCTCAAGCCAAAGATGCTCATGTTGATCTAATGAAAAATGATCTTGCCTTAGAGAAATCAAGAGATTTTTAACTTGGTGAAGATGGAACCTTATACTTCAGAGATCGCATTGTGGTACCCCGATTTGAGCTTATGACAGAGAAGGTGATGAAAGAAGAACATGACACCCTCTCTCTATTCATCCGGGAAGTACCAAGATGTATTTAGACATTCGTTAGAAATACTGGTGGTCCAAGATGAAGCAAGATATTGCTCGATATATCGAAGAATGTGACGTTTGTCGTCGCGTCAAAGCAGAACATCAGAAACCGGCTGGACTTCTGCAACCTCTCTCTATTCCTGAATGGAAATGGGATAAGATTCAGATGGACTTTATCACTGGCCTTCCCAAGTCTCAGAAGGGTAATGATGCTATCTTTGTCGTCATCGACCAATTCTCGAAGGTCGCTCACTTTCTGCCAGTCAAGGAGACTATCACTGCTAGTCAATTAGCAAACTTGTATATCTCCTGAATTGTGTCACTCCATAGCATTCCGAAGGAGATCAGTTCAGACCGCGGCAGTATATTCACTTCAAAGTTCTAGGATAGTTTCCAAGAGGCAATGGGAACTCATATTACCTGGAGCACTGCTTATCATCCCCAATCCCAAGGCCAAGTAGAGCGAGTCAATCAAATTCTTGAAGACATGCTTCGGGCTTGTGATATTTCTTTCAGTAAGAAGTGGGAAGAATCTCTCCCTTATGTGGAGTTCTCTTATAACAATAGCTATCAAGCCAGCTTGAAGATGGCACCCTTTGAAGTGCTATATGGACATAAGTGCCGAACCCCTCTGAATTGGTCAGAAACTGGGGAACAGACGCTCATTGGTCCAGACATTATTCAACAAGCTGAAGAGCAGGTTCGCATTGTCCAAGATAATCTCAAGGTGGCCCACTCCCGCCAGAAGAGCAACTATGACCGAAAACACTGGGGTTCAACTTATCAACCTGGTGAACAAGCTTATCTGCGTGTCACTCCTTTGAGAGGCACTCATCGGTTCGGAGTCAAGGGCAAGCTAGCTCCGCACTACATTGGTCCCTTCCGCATCCTCGCCCGTCGTGGACTGATGGCTTATCAATTGGAGTTGCCACCTCTGTTCTCTCACGTCCATGATGTCTTCCACGTGTCGCAACTTCGTCGATGCTTCAAGGATCCGGAACGTGAAGTGGATCCGGAACCGATTGAAGTACAAGATGATCTCACATACAAGGAGCATCCGATCTGCATTCTTGAAGAAGATGAACGTCGAACACGCCAGAAGGTTACAAAGTTCCTCAAAGTGCGATGGTCAAATCATTCTAAAGATGAAGCCACTTGGGAACGCGAGGATAACCTCCGTGCTGAATACCCCGATTTGTTCCCTTCTACCTCTTAATTCTCGGGATGAGAATTTCTTTTAGAGAAGGAGAATTGTAACACCCCGATGTAATGATGCTACAGTAACCCCTGGGGTTAAGTTAATATTTTTGCTAAACATGTGCCTGATCATTATTATCTCATGTTTCTTTCAACTTACCCTTTGAATGCAAATTCAAATGCTAAGTGAAATGCAAAATTTCTCAAACATGAAAACAAAAATGTTCATCATGTGCCAAATATTCCAGAACTAATATTGGTGGTGAACCAACATTTTTGCAAAGGGTTTAAGTGGCCTAAACTACTTATAATAGAGACCTAAGCAATAAATTATGCCCTTTTTAATTTATAAAATTGGCAACTTTCCAAAAGCCTCCCAACCTTTTTGTGGAAGTGCACTTTAATTCTTTGAAATTGTTTTGGCCAGTGGCATAATTTTGCAAAGTCATTTTTGGCTAAAAAGAAAATGCAAAAGCTGCTGAAAATAAAAAAAAGAAAAAGGAAAGGCAGGGGGAGAGAGAGAAGTGCCCCTGCCCCCTGGGGCCAAGCCCACCTGGGCCGGCCCAACTCCCCCTCACCCAGGTCAGCCCGCCTACCTCTCCCCTGTTCCCCCTCCCCCCTATTCGTCCGACTGGGCGCACCCACACGTTGCCGCCGGACCACCTCGCCGGCTCCAGCGAGGGGATAAGGCCGCCCTGACGCCTCGGCCTCCACTCATCTCTCCCACTTGCCCCCCCTCTCGCTCGACTTTGCGCCTCCCCTCCCCCAGATCCACCTCTCCCCTCTCCTCTCGGTCGATCCCAAGGGCGCCCGCCGCCGTCCTCCATCGTCGCTGCAGCCATCGGCGGCCCCGAGGCCACCGACCCTGTCTGTTCGCTCCGCCGTCCTCATCCACATCACCTGGGGTCCTTCGTTGGAGCCGAGGGTCCCTGCAGCTGCCGATCGCTTCCGTCCCCTTTCTCCTCTATCTCCGATGCTCGCCAGTGACCTCGCGCACCACTACTGCTCCTAAGCCGTCAAGGGCTTTTCTTAGCCGCACGGTGAGCTCCGCCTCTCCGCCCTCCCCTTCCTGCTCGCCCTCGAGCCCGTGCGCGAACGCCACCGCGGCCGTGCTCCGCCGTCCGCCATTGCTGCCGCGCACGAGCTCTCGAGCTCCACCTGCTCCGTCTGGTACCCGTAGCGCGCTCCTGGAGGTTTGTTGCTGCCGCCTAGCCGCTTAGCCTCTCAGAATCGAGCCGTAGCCGCACGCCTGCACGTTTCCAAAATTCTAGCCGCCGCGGTACCTCAGCGTGCGGCCATCTTCGGTCGTTTCCAAGGCCCCGCGCTACCCTGTTTGGATGCAGCGTTCGATGCTCGTCCGATAGAGCCCCAGAACGCGCGAAACCGAGCCCCGTAGCGCGATTCTGACGCTCTCCGGCGAACTCGCTGCCGCGGGAGGCTCGCCGGAGCTCCTCTGGCGCCGGCCCTGACCTGGCATGGCATGAGGCCCGCCCAGTGCCACTGACAGTGGGCCCCTGCGCCTCTGTTTGACCGCATTGACCACAGTCAACGCGGGTACTATTCCCCAGCCACTGACTAATGGGGCTCACACCCCTAATTAGGTTAGTCAAACGTTTTTTGAAATAAAATAATTAGTTAACCTAATCAGTCACTAACATGTGGGGCCCAACTGCTAATTAACTCTGTCTAATTAAAAATAACCCACTGTTAGCCCTCTATGTATGACATGTGGGACCCACTGGTCAGTTTGACCTGTTCAGCCGTCCTGTTGACTGCTGGCATCACAGTGATGTCATGCTAATGTCATATTTCTTTTCTGTTAATTTAATTAATTCCAGAAAATGTTTAAAATTTTGAAAATTCATAGAAATTAAACCGTAACTCTGATGAAAATGTTTTCTATATGAAAGTTGCTCAGAAAAATCCCACGAATCCGAATGCGCGGTCCATTCATTGTCACATGCCCCTAAAGATGAAACTTTCCCCCTCTGGTCATCTGTCTAACATAGGTCCGGAACCGGGAAAACTTTCCCGGTTGAATTCCCCCATCACCTATATCGTGTAGCCCTACGTTAGGTCGACCCTAGTTCTGCTTTTCGTCTTGTCATGCTTTGTGATGCTATGTTTGTTCTATAATTACTGTTTCTTCCACTCCCCTCCGTCAGACCCCGAGACCGATGTTGCCCCTGTGATCGACTACGTCACCGACGACCCCTCCTTGCCAGAGCAACCAGGCAAGCAAACCCTCCTTGAGCATTCCGAAATCGCCCATTTCTTTCCCTCTCATGCTTGCATTAGAACTGCTACTGCTTTCTGTACGATCCGACTCTGATGCATAGCCTGTTTTTGTTACCCGCTTTCATACCTTGCCTGCTTATCCTAAACTGCTTAGTATAGGTTGGTTAGAGAGCCATCAGTGACCCCACCTTGTCCTAGTTGCCTCGCTTTATGTTTGATGACTCGATCAACGTGATCGACGTCCAGGTCCCTATTGGGAATCGTAGCAGAAATTTAAAATTTTCTACGCATCACCAAGATCAATCTATGGAGTCATCTAGCAACAAGAGGGAGCGGAGTGCATCTACATACCCTTGTAGATCGCGAGCGGAAGCGTTCAAGAGAATGGGGTTGATGGAGTCGTACTCCTCGTGATCCAAATCACCGATGACCTAGCGCCAAACGGACGTCACCTCCGCGTTCAACACACGTTCAAACTCTTAACGGAGGAGGAGAGGTGTTGGGGAGGGGAGGGGCTGCACCTTGGATGTGGTATGCAGCCCTCCCCTTGCCCCTCTATTTATAGGGGAAGGAGGAAGGGGGCCAACCCCCTCTAGATGAGATCTAGAGGGGGGGCAGCGGCCAAGGGGGGTGGCTTGCCCCCCAAGCAAGGGGAGGCGCCCCCTCTAGGGTTTCCCCCCAACCCTAGGCGCATGGGACCAAAGGGGGGTGCGCCCAGCCCACTTGGGGCTGGTTCCCTTTCCTATACGGCCCATGAGGCCCTCCAAGAGAGGTGGCCCCTCCCGGTGGACCCCCGGAACCCCTCCGGTGGCCCGGGTACAATACCGATATGCCCCCGAACCTTTTCGGTGACCGTATGACAACTTCCTATATATAAATCTTCACCTCTGAACCATTCTGGAACACCTCATGACATCCGGGATCTCATCCGGGACTCCGAAAAACATTCGGTAATCACATACAATACTTCCTAATAACCCTAGCGTCATCGAACCTTAAGTGTGTAGACCCTACGGGTTCGGGAACCATGCAGACATGACCGAGACAACTCTCCGGTCAATAACCAACAGCGAGATCTGGATACCCATGTTGGCTCCCACATGTTCCACGATGATCTCATTGGATGAACCATGATTTCGAGGATTCAAGCAATCCCGTATACAATTCCCTTTGTCAATCGGTACGTTACTTGCCAGAGATTCGATCACCGGTATCCCAATACCTCGTTCAATCTTGTTACCGGCAAGTCACTTTACTCGTTACGTAACACATCATCCCGTGACCAACCCTTAGTCACATTGAGCTCATTACGATGATGTTTTACTGAGTGGGCCCAGACATACCTATCCGTCATACGGAGTGACAAATCCCAGTCTCGGTTCGTGCCAACCCAACAGACACTTTCGGAGATACCCATAGTGCACCTTTATAGTCACCCAGTTACGTTGTGACGTTTGGAACACCCAAAGTATTCGTACAGTATTCGGGAGTTGCACAATCTCATGGTCTAAGGAAAAGATACTTGACATTAGAAAAGCTTTAGCAGATGAACTACACGATCTTGCGCTATGCTTAGGATTGGTCTTGTCCATCACATCATTCTCCTAATGATGTGATCCCGTTATCAATGACATCCAATGTCCATGGTCAGGAAAACGTAACCATCTATTGATCAACGAGCTAGTCAACTAGAGGCTCACTAGGGACATGTTGTGGTCTATGTATTCACACATGTATTATGATTTCCGGATAACACAATTATAGCATGAACAATAGACAATTATCATGAACAAGGAAATATAATAATAACCATTTTATTATTGCCTCTAGGGCATATTTCCAACAGTCTCCCACTTGCACTAGAGTCAATAATCTAGTTACATTGTGATGAATCGAACACCCATAGAGTTCTGGTGTTGATCATGTTTTGCTCGAGGAAGAGGTTTAGTCAACGGATCTGCGACATTTAGGTCCGTATGCATTTTACAAATATCTATGTCTCCATTTTGAACATTTTCACGAATGGAGTTGAAGCAACACTTGATCTGCCTGGTCTTCCTGTGAAACCTGGGCTGCTTGGCAAGGGCAATAGCTCCAGTGTTGTCACAGAAGAGAGTCATCGGGCCCGACGCATTGGGAATAACTCCTAGGTCGGTAATGAACTCCTTCACCCAGATTGTGCTGCTTCCGAGGCTGCCATGTATTCCGCTTCACATGTAGATCCCGCCACGATGCTTTGCTTGCAACTGCACCAGCTGACTGCCCCACCATTCAAAATATACACGTATCCAGTTTGTGACTTAGAGTCGTCCAGATCTGTGTTGAAGCTAGCATCGACATAACCCTTTACGACGAGCTCTTCGTCACCTCCATAGACGAGAAACATATCCTTAGTCCTTTTCAGGTACTTCAAGATATTCTTGACCGATGTCCAGTGTTCCATGCCGGGATTACTTTGGTACCTTCCTACCAAACTTACGGCAAGGTTTACATCAGGTCTGGTACACAGCATGGCATACATAATAGACCCTATGGCCGAAGCATAGGGGACGACACTCATTATTTCTCTATCTTCTGCCGTGGTCGGGCATTGAGCCGTGCTCAATCTCATACCTTGCAACAGAGGCAAGAACCCCTTCTTGGACTGATCCATATTGAACTTCTTCAATATCTTGTCAAGGTACGTACTTTATGAAAGACCAATGAGGCATCTCGATCTATCTCTATAGATCTTGATGCCTAATATATAAGCAGCTTCTCCAAGGTCCTTCATTGAAAAATACTTGTTCAAGTAGGCCTTTATGCTTTCCAAGAATTCTATATCATTTCCCATCAATAGTATGTCATCCACATATAATATGAGAAATGCTACAGAGCTCCCACTCACTTTCTTGTAAACATAGACTTCTCCATAAGTCTGCGTAAACCCAAATGCTTTGATCATCTCATCAAATCGAATGTTCCAACTCTGAGAGGCTTGCACCAGCCCATAGATTGAGCGTTGGAGCTTGCACACCTTGTCAGCATTCTTAGGATCGACAAAACCTTTTGGCTGCATCATATACAATTCTTCCTTAAGGAAACCATTAAGGAATGCCGTTTTGACATCCATTTGCCATATCTCATAATCATAGAATGCGGCAATTGCTAACATGATTCGGATAGACTTCAACTTCGCTACGGGTGAGAAAGTCTCATCGTAGTCAACCCCTTGAACTTGTCGATAACCCTTAGCGACAAGCCGAGCCTTATAGATGGTCACATTACCATTCGCGTCTGTCTTCTTCTTAAAGATCCATTTATTTTCTATGGCTCGCCGATCATCGGGCAAGTCAGTCAAAGTCCATACTTCATTTTCATACATGGATCCTATCTCGGATTTCATGGCTTCGAGCCATTTGTCGAAATCTGGGCCTGCCATCGATTCTTCATAGTTCGAAGGTTCACCATTGTCTAACAACATGATTTCCAGGACAGGGTTGCCGTACCACTCTGGTGCGGAATGTGTCCTTGTGGACCTACGAAGTTCAGTAGCAACTTGATCTGAAGTTTCATGATCATCATCATTAACTTCCTCTCTAGTCGGTGTAGGCACCTCAGAAACATTTTCTTGAGCTGCGCCACTCTCTGGTTCAAGAGGCCATACTTCATCAAGTTCTACTTTCCTCCCACTTACTTCTTTTGAGAGAAACTCTTTCTCTAGAAAGGATCCATTCTTGGCAACAAAGATCTTGCCTTCGGATCTGAGGTAGAAGGCATACCCAATAGTTTCCTTAGGGTATCCTATGAAGACGCATTTTTCCGATTTGGCTTCGAGCTTTTCAGGTTGAAGTTTCTTGACATAAGCATCGCATCCCCAAACTTTCAGAAACGACAGCTTAGGTTTCTTGCCAAACCACAATTCATATGGTATCGTCTCAACGGATTTCAACGGAGCCCTATTTAAAGTGAATGTGGCAATCTCTATAGTATAACCCCAAAATGATAGCGGTAGATCGGTAAGAGACATCATAGATCGCGCCATATCTAACAGAGTGCGATTACGATGTTCGGACACACCATTACGCTGAGGTGTTCCAGGCGGCATGAGTTGCGAAACTATTCCACATTTCCTTAAGTGCGTGCCAAATTCGTGACTCAAATATTCTCCCCCATGATCTGATCGTAAGAACTTAATTTTCCTGTCATGTTGATTCTCAACCTCACTCTGGAATTCCTTGAACTTTTCAAAGGTCTCAGACTTGTGTTAATGAAAGTAGACATACCCATATCTACTCAAGTCATCAGTGAGGGTGAGAACATAATGATAGCCACCGTGAGCCTCAACACTCATTGGACCACACACATCAGTATGTATGATTTCCAATAAGTTGGTTGCTCGCTCCATTGTTCCGGAGAACGGAGTCTTGGTCATTTTTCCCATGACGCATGGTTCGCACGTGTCAAATGATTCATAATCAAGAGACTCCAAAATTCCATCTGAATGGAGTTTCTTCATGCATTTGACACCAATGTTACCAAGGCGGCAGTGCCACAAGTATGTGGGACTATCATTATCAACCTTACACCTTTTGGCATTCACACTATGAATATGTGTAACAACATGTTCGAGATTAAATAAGAATAAACCATTGACCAGCGGGGCATGACCATAAAACATGTCTCTCATATAAATAGAACAACCATTATTCTTAGATTTAAATGAGTACCATCTCGCATTAAATGAGATCCAGATACAATGTTCATGCTCAAAGCTGGTACTAAATAATAATTATTGAGGTTTAAAACTAATCCCGTAGGTAAATGCAGAGGTAGTGTGCCGACAGCGATCACATCGACCTTGGAACCATTCCCGACGCGCATCGTCACCTCGTCCTTCGCCAGTCTCCGTTTATTCCGCAGTTCCTGTTTTGAGTTACAAATATGAGCAACTGCACCGGTATCAAATACCCAGGAGCTACTACGAGCGCTAGTTAGATACACATCAATAACATGTATATCACATATACCTTTGGCATTGCCGGCCTTCTTATCCGCTAAGTACTTGGGGCAGTTCCACTTCTAGTGACCGTTTCCCTTGCAATAAAAGCACTTAGTCTCAGGCTTGGGTCCATTCTTTGGCTTCTTCCCGGCAGCTTGCTTACCGGGCGCGGCAACTCCCTTGCCTTCCTTCTTGAAGTTCTTTTTACCCTTGCCTTTCTTGAACTTAGTCGTTTTATTCACCATCAACACTTGATGTTCCTTTTTGATTTCCACCTCCGCTGATTTCAGCATTGAATATACCTCAGGAATGGTCTTTTCCATCCCCTGCATATTGAAGTTCATCACAAAGCTCTTGTAGCTAGGTGGGAGCGACTGAAGGATTCTGTCAATGATCGCATCATCCGGGAGATTAACTCCTAGCTGAGACAAGCGGTTGTGCAACCCAGACATTTTGAGTATGTGCTCGTTGACGGAACTATTCTCCTCCATCTTACAACTGAAGAATTTGTCAGAGACTTCATATCTCTCAACCCGGGCATGAGCTTGGAAAACCATTTTCAGATCTTGGAACATCTCATATGCTCCGTGTTGCTCAAAATGCTTTTGGAGCCCCGGTTCTAAACTGTAAAGCATGTCGCACTGAACCAGTGAGTAATCATCACTACGCGTCTGCCAAGTGTTCATAACGTCTTGTTCTGCAGGGAAAACAGGTGCTTCACCTAGCGGTGCATCAAGGACATGTGCTTTCCTGGCAGCTATGAGGATAATCCTCAGGTTACGAACCCAGTCCGTGTAGTTGTTGCCATCGTCTTTCATCTTGGTTTTCTCTAGGAACGCGTTGAAGTTGAGGGAACAATAGCGTGGGCCATTTTGATCTACATGACATATTGCAAAGATTTTTTAGACTATGTTCATGATAATTAAGTTCATCTAATCAAATTATTTAATGAACTCCCACTCAGATAGACATCCCTCTAGTCATCTAAGTGATACATGATCCGAGTCAACTAGGCCGTGTCCGATCATCACGTGAGACGGACTAGTCATCACCGGTGAATATTTTCATGTTGATCGTATCTTCTATACGACTCATGTTCGACCTTTCGGTCTTCCGTCTTCCAAGGCCATGTCTGTACATGCTAGGCTCGTCAAGTCAACCTAAGTGAATTGCGTGTGTAAATCTGGCTTACACCCGTTGTATGCGAACGTTAGAACCTATCACACCCGATCATCACGTGGTGCTTCGGAACAACGGACCTTAGCAACGGTGCACAGTTAGGGGGAACACTTTCTTGAAATTATTGCGAGGGATCATCTTATTTATGCTACCGTCGTTCTAAGCAAATAAGATGTAAAACATGATAAACATCACATGCAATCAAATAGTGACATGATATGGCCAATATCATTTTGCTCCTTTTGATCTCCATCTTTGGGGCGCTATAATCATCATTATCACCGGCATGACACCATGACCTCCATCATCATGATCTCCATCATCGTGTCTTCATGAAGTTGTCTCGCCAACTATTACTTCTACTACTATGGCTAACGGTTAGCAATAAAGTAAAGTAATTACATGACGTTTATGTTGACACGCAGGTCATAAATAAATTAAGACAACTCCTATGGCTCCTGCCGGTTGTCATACTCATCGACATGCAAGTCGTGATTCCTATTACAAGAACATGATCAATCTCATACATCACATATATCATTCATCACATCCTTTTGGCCATATCACATCACACGACATATGCTGCAAAAACAAGTTAGACGTCCTCTAATTGTTGTTGCAAGTTTTTTTTACGTGGCTGATATAGGTTTCTAGCAAGAACGTTTCTTACCTACGCCAAAACCACAACGTGATATGCCAATTTCTATTTACCCTTCATAAGGACCCTTTTGATCGAATCCGATCCGACTAAAGTGGGAGAGACAGACACCCGCTAGCCACCTTATGCAACTAGTGCATGTCAGTCGGTGGAACCAGTCTCACGTAAGCGTACGTGTAAGGCCGGTCCGGGCCGCTTCATCCCACGATGCCGCCGAATCAAGATAAGACTAGTAACGGCAAGCAAATTGACAATATCCACGCCCACAACTGCTTTGTGTTCTACTCGTGCATAGAAACTATGCATAGACCTAGCTCTGATACCACTGTTGGGGAACGTAGTAGAATTTTAAAATTTTCTATGCATCACCAAGATCAATCTATGGAGTCATCTAGCAACGAGGGAGAGGAGAGTGCATCTACATACCCTTGTAGATCGCGAGCGGAAGCGTTCAAGAGAATGGGGTTGATGGAGTCGTACTCGTCGTGATCCAAATCACCGATGACCTAGCGCCGAACGGACGGCACCTCCGTGTTCAACACACGTACGGAGCGGAGACGTCTCCCACGCCTTGATCTAGCAAGGAGGAGGGAAAGGTTGAGGAAGAGAGATCCAACAGCAGCATGACGACGTGGTGGTGGTGGAGCAGCAGTACTCCGGCAGGGCTTCGCCAAGCTCTTAATGGAGGAGGAGAGGTGTTGGGGAGGGGAGGGGCTGCGCCTTGGATGTGGTATGCAGCCCTCCCCTTGCCCCTCTATTTATAGGGGAAGGAGGAAGGGGGTCGGCCCCCTCTAGATGAGATCTAGAGGGGGGGGGGGCGGCCAAGGGGGGTGGCTTGCCCCCCAAGAAAGAGGGGCGCCCCCTCTAGGGTTTCCCCCCAACCCTAGGTGCATGGGCCCAAAGGAGGGGTGCACCCAACCCACTTGGGGATGGTTCCCTTTCCTCTACAGCCCATGAGGCCCTCTGAGAGAGGTGGCCCCTCCCGGTGGACCCCCGGAACCCCTCCGGTGGCCCTGGTACAATACCGATATGCCCCCGAACCTTTCCGGTGACCGTATGACAACTTCCTATATATAAATCTTCACCTCCGAACCATTTCGGAACTCCTCGTGACGTCCGGGATCTCATCCGGGACTCCGAAAAACATTTGGTAATCACATACAAGTCTTCCTAATAACCCTAGCGTCATCGAACCTTAAGTGTGTAGACCCTACGGGTTCGGGAACCATGCAGACATGACTGAGACAACTCTCCTGTCAATAACCAACAGTGGGATCTAGATACCCATGTTGGCTCCCACATGTTCCACGATGATCTCATCAGATGAACCACGATGTCGAGGATTCAAGCAATCCCATATACAATTCCCTTTGTCAATTGGTACGTTACTTGCCCGAGATTCGTTTGTTGGTATCCCAATACCTTGTTCAATCTTGTTACTGGCAAGTCACTTTACTCGTTATGTAACACATCATCCCGTGACCAACCCTTAGTCACATTGAGCTCATTACGATGATGTCTTACCGAGTGGGCCCAGAGATACCTCTCCGTCATACGGAGTGACAAATCCCAGTCTCGATTCGTGCCAACCCAACAGACACTTTCAGAGATACCCGTAGTGCACCTTTATAGTCACCCAGTTACTTTGTGACGTTTGGCACACCCAAAGTACTCCTACAGTATCCGGGAGTTGCACAATCTCATGGTCTAAGGAAAAGATACTTGACATTAGAAAAGCTTTAGCAGACGAACTACACGATCTTGCGCTATGCTTAGGATTGGGTCTTGTCCATCACATCATTCTCCTAATGATGTGATCCTGTTATCAATGACATCCAATGTCCATGGTCAGGAAAATGTAACCACCTATTGATCAACGAGCTAGTCAACTAGAGGCTCACTAGGGACATGTTGTGGTCTATGTATTCACACATGTATTACGATTTCCGGATAACACAATTATAGCATGAACAATATACAATTATCATGAACAAGGAAATATAATAATAACCATTTTATTATTGCCTCTAGGGCATATTTCCAACAGCCCCGACACCACACATCAACCCCCTAGTTGGATGACTCTGTAGAGTTACCATCGAGTGCCGAGGGTGGAACCTCTTACATCACTCCTGATGAGATCTCTGTAGTGTAGCTGTTCGGTCGTGGTCATCGAGGGTGATTTCCTCCTTAACCACTTCCGATACGACTATGTCGTGCAACCCCTCAAGAGTGAACCTCGAGGGTGGTTCCTCTTACGTTCAGCTTGATGCGTACATCAAGTGAAATCCATCGAGGGTGATTCCTCGAGTTTTCCCCTTGGTGTTAGACACACAGTTGCTATGGTTACTATGACTTTACACTGAGCCATGTTACTAAAGATGGGTCGGCCCTAAGGGGTACCCGCGCGAGCTTAATAGCGAGTGATGTGGAGTCGGGTTGACCTGGAAGGTGCCCGCGAGATACTTACGAGGTGTGGCCGGGCATTCTTAGCCCTTGCTGCAAGTACTCGAGACGGGGCGACGGGGTCACATCTTTTGTGAGTCTCTGCTTGTTATCGCGCATTCCTAATCCACTACGATTTGGATATTTGATCTGAAGGGCCTTTGGCCTGATAGCTCTAACCATCACGTGGGCATTGTATGGGCGTTCTACGTCGTATACATCAGTCGAAGCTTAATAGACGTCAGCGATTGAGCGGCGCGCATCGGGTTGGACTGCATAAGCTCCTGCCTTGTTGAAGGAGGTAGCTAGGTCTGCTCACCGGCCGCGTACGCAACGTGCAGGAGTTCCCGGGGAGATGGCCCATGACCCCTGGGGGCATAGGTTTAGTTCGGCGTGCTTGACCTCTCTATTAAGCCTAGGTCAGGTTGCGGCGTATTGTTTGGCCGAGGTCAGGCATGACCCAGGAAAGTGTGTCCGGCCGGAGTTAATTGAGCGTGGTGGGTAAGTTGGTGCACCCCTGCAGGGAAGAAAACATCTATCGATAGCCTGTCCTACAGTAACGGACACTTGGAGTTGTATCCCGATCGATACAACTAGAACTGGATACTTGTGATGAGAAATGGATATGAGACATGGTTATGATGAATGGATAGTATGGCTCTGGGATTGCTTTCTCGCAGGGAGTCGAGAAAGGATCTCTGGCCGAGGTTGATAGCACTACTGCTACTTTACTTTATGCTACTCTACTCCCTCCTGTTGCTGCAAGATGGTGGTTTCTAGAAGATGCTAGTCACCGATAGGACTAAGCCTTTCCTCTATTATGGCATTCTACAGTTTAGTCCACAGATACAGCCCATTTCCTTTCATACAGATGCATACTTAGTTTAGATCTGATGTAAGTCTTGCGAGTACTTTGGATGAGTACTCATGGTTGCTTTGCTACCTCTTTTTCCCATATACCTGATTGTTGCGACCAGATGACGGATCTCAGGAGCCAGACGACAACACTGATGACTACTATTACCCCGAGGGTGCCTACTACGTGATGGCTGCTGACGGCCTGGAGTAGTTAGGAGGCTCCCAGGCAGGAGGCCTTGCCTTTTCAATCAATTTTGCTTTTGTGCTAGCCTTCTTAAGGCAAAACTTGTTTAACTCATGTCTGTACTCAGATATTGTTGCTTCCGCTGACTCTTGTGTATTCGAGCTTATGTATTCGAGCCCTCGAGGCCCCTGGCTTGTAATATAAAGCTTGTATTATTTTAATTTGTGTCTAGAGTTGTGTTGTGATATATTCCCGTGAGTCCTTGATCTTGATCGTACACATTTGCGTGTATGATTAGTGTACGATTGAATCGAGGGCGTCACAGAGTCATGGAGCTAACATCATTGGGAGTGTCTACACACAAACAAATAATTTGCTTGCACCCAACAAAGGCAAGAAGGTTGTCAATCCCCTTGCTCTTGCTAGCTACATGATTAAAAGAAAATAGTGATAGGGCAATGCGGCAAGAAAACAAAAGAAAGTAAAAAAGCAATTGTTGTAAGAGTTTTTTTGTTGATGGAATATAGACACAGGGCCATAGGTTCACTAGTGGCATCCCTCTCGAAAGCATGTACTCCCTTCGTTCGGTAAAGAGTGTATGTTTGGCTTCAACATCTGTCCACAAAAAAGTGTACTTTTATCTTCCCAATGTACTTGAAAGTAGAAAAAATTCCTTCTCTCTCATCACACGGTAATCAAGACCAATAACAATCTACACATGGTCTTCTTAATTTCTACATGCACTTAGCTCATTGGGGATTGGTTAATTAAAGAGAGGAGAGATGGTGGCTTGCACTTTTCCAATGGATTTTTTATTTTACTCTATAATTTGTCCTAAAATCTCTAGATGTACACTCTTCACCGGACGGAGGGAGTAGTGGCATGGTAGACAGATTACTATTGGGCAATTGACAGAATAGCGCAAACTATAACTATAATCATTCATGTGTTGGGGAACGTAGCATGCAATTTCAAAAAAAAAATCCTATGATCACACAAGATTTATCTAGGAGATGCATAGCAAGGAGAGGGGAAGAGTGTGTCCACGTACCCTTGTAGACAGAAAGCAAAAGCGTTAGGTTAACGCGATTGATGTAGTCAAACATCTTCATGATCCAACCGATCCAAGTACCGAACGTACGGCACCTCCGTGTTTAGCACATGTTCAGCTCGATGATGTCCCTCGAACTCTTTATCCAGTAGAGGGCCGAGGGTGAGTTCCGTCAGCATGACGACATGGTGACAGTGATGATGATGTGATCCGCACAGGGCTTCGCGTAAGCACTACGACAATATGACTGGAGGAGTAAACTGTGGAGGGGGGCACAACACACGGCTAAGAAACAACTATTGTGTCTTTGGGGTGCCCTCCACCCCTGTATATAAAGGAGAGGAGGAGGCCGGCCAGGGGGCGCGCGTCATGGGGGAGAATCCTACTAGGAGTAGGATTCGCCCCCCCTTTTCCTTTCTTACTTCGGAGGGAATAGGAAGGAGAGGGAGAGGGAAAGGGAAGGGGGCGCCCCCTCCTCCTTGTCCTATTCGGACTCCCCAGGAGAGGGGCGCCCCCCGCAGGCTTCCCTCTCTCTTAGGCCCATGTGGGCCCAACAATTCCCCGGGGGGTTCCGGTAACCCCTCGGTACTCCGGAAAATACCCGAATCACTCAAAACCATTCCGATGTCCGAATACTACCTTCCAATATATAAATCTTTACCTCTCAACCATTTCGAGACTCCTCGTCATGTCCGTGATCTCATCCGGGACTCCGAACAAACTTTGGTCACCAAAACACATAACTCATAATACAAATTGTCATCGAATGTTAAGCATGCGGACCCTACGGGTTCGAGAACTATGTAGACATGACCGAGACACATCTCCTGTCAATAACCAACAGTTTTCGAGGGTGGAGTATTCAACCCAAATTTATTGATTCGACACAAGGGGAGCCAAAGAATATTCTCAAGTGTTAACCGTTGAGTTGTCAATTCAACCACACCTGAAAGATTTAATATCCGCAGCAAAGTATTTAGTAGCAAAGTGGTATGGAAGTCACAATAACGGTGGCAAAAGTAACAGTAGTAGTTTTTGTAGCAATCGTATCAGTGGCAACGGAAAAGTAACTAAGCAAAGATCAATATGTGAAAATCTCGTAGGCAATGGATCAATGATGGATAATTATGTCAGATATGATTCCTCATGCAATAGTTATAACATAGGGTGACACAGAACTAGCTCCAGTTCATCAATGTAATGTAGGCATGTATTCCGAATATAGTCATACATGCTTATGGAAAAGAACTTGCATGACATCTTTTGTCCTACCCTCCCGTGTCAGCGGGGTCCTATTGGAAACTAAGGGATATTAAGGCCTCCTTTTAATAGAGTACCGGACCAAAGCATTAACACTTAGTGAATACATGAACTCCTCAAACTACGGTCATCACCGGGAGTGGTCCCGATTATTGTCACTTCGGGGTTGCCGGATCATAACACTTAGTAGGTGACTATTGACTTGCAAGATAGGATCAAGAACTCACATATATTCATGAAAACATAAATAGGTTCAGATCTGAAATCATGGCACTCGGGCCCTAGTGACAAGCATTAAACATAACAAAGTCATAGCAACATCAATCTTAGAACATAATGGATACTAGGAACCAAACCCTAACAAAACTAACTCGATTACATGGTAAATCTCATCCAACCCATCACCGTCCAGCAAGCCTAGGATGAGATTACTCACGCGCGACAGTGAGCATCATGAAATTGGTGATGGAGGATGGTTGATGATGACGATGGCGACAGATTCCCCTCTCCGGAGCCTCGAACGGACTCTAGATCAGCCCTCCCGAGGAAGATTAGGGCTTGGCGGCGGCTTTGTATTGTAAAACGCGATGAATCCTTCTCTCCGATTTTTTCTCCCCGGAAGTGAATATATGTAGTTGGGGTTGAGGTCGGTGGAGTCCCAGGGGGGCCACGAGGCAGGAGGACGCGCCCTGCACCCTCTTGGACAGGGTGTGGGCCCCTTGATGCTGATTTTTTCGCCTGTATTTTTCATTTAATTCCAAAACGTGTCTCCGTGGATTTTTAGGTCATTCCGAGAACTTTTATTTCCGCACAAAAATAACACCATGGCAGTTCTGCTGAAAACAGCGTCAGTCCGGGTTAGTTCCATTCAAATCATGCAAGTTAGAGTCCAAAACAAGGGCAAACGTGTTTGGAAAAGGAGATACGTTGGAGACGTATCAACTCCCCCAATCTTAAACCTTTGCTTGTCCTCAAGCAATTTCAGTTGACAAACTGAAAGTATAAAGAAAAACTTTTACAAACTCTGTTTGATCTTGTTGTTGCAAATATGTAAACCATCATTCATGTTTTCATCAAAGATTATGAAATAACCATATTCACAATAACATTTAGGTCTCATGTTTACTCATATCAATGGCATAATCAACTAGCGAGCAATATTAATAAATCTCGGATGACAATACTTTCTCGAAATAATCATAACATGATATAACAAGATGGTATCTCGCTAGCCCTTTCCGGGACCGCAAAACATAAATGCAGAGCACCCCTAAAGATCAAGGACTGGCTAGACATTGTAATTCATGGTAAAATAGATCCAGTCACAGTCATACTCCATGTAAAGTAATAGCAATGCATGCGAATGACAGCGGTGCTCTCCAAATGGTGCTTTTTAATAAGAGGATGATGACTCAACATAAAAGTAATTAGATAGGCCCTTCGCATAGGGAAGCAGGGATTTGCAGAGGTCCCAGAGCTCGAGTTTTGAAACAGAGATAAATAATATTTTGAGTGGCACACTTTCATTGTCAACATAACAACCAAGAGATCTCGATATCTTCCATGCTACACACATTATAGGTGGTTCCCAAACAAAATGGTAAAGTTTATACTCCCCCACCACCAACAAACATCAATCCATGGCTTGTCCGAAACAACGGGTGCCGTCCAACTAACAACAATCCTGGGGGAGTTTTGTTTGCAATTATTTTGATTTGATTTGAGCATGGGACTAGGCATCCCGATTACCGGCCATTTTCTCGTGAATGATGAGCGGAGTCCACTCATCGTGAGAATAACCCACCTAGCATGGAAGATATAGATAACACTAGTTGATACATGAGGTATTCGAGCATGCAAAACGGAATTTCATTTGAAGGTTTAGAGTTTGGCACATACAAATTTACTTGGAACGGTAGGTAAATACTGCATATAGGAAGGTATGTTGGACTCATATGGAATAACTTTGGGGTTTATGGAAGCGGATACACAAGCAGTATTCCCGCTTTGTACAAGTGAAGGCTAGAAAGAGACTGGGAAGCGACCAACTAGAGAGCGACAACAGTCATGAACATGCATTAAGATTAATCAACAATGAGTGCAAGCATGAGTAGGATATAAATCACCGTGAACATAAATATCATGGAGGCTACGTTGATTTTGTTTCAACTTCATGTGTGAATATGTGCCAAGTCAAGCCACTCGAATCGTTCAAAGGAGGACACCACCCTATCATACCACATCACAACCATTTTAATAGCATTTTGGCACGCAAGGTAAACCATTATAAACTCCTAGCTAATTAAGCATGGCATGGGCAACTATGATCTCTAATTGTCATAGCAAACATGTTTCATTCATAATAGGCTGAATCAAGAATGATGAACTAATCATATTTACAAAAACAAGATAGGTCGAGTTCATACGAGCTTCTCTCATCTCATTCAGTCCATCATATATCGTCATTATTGCCTTTCACTCGCACGACCGAACGGTGTGGATAATAATAATAGTGCACGTGCATTGGACTACGTTGGAATCTGCAAGCATTTTATACAAGGGAGCAGACAAGGTAATACGGGCTCTTGGTTAAATCAACAATAATGCATATGAGAGCCACTCAACATTTTCATCATGGTCTTCTCCTCATTCTGCTTATCAGGGGCACTAAGATTTCCACTGTTCCTGTGACCAATTAAGCATCTACTAGCAAATAAGTAACCTAGAAAAGGAAAATGTATACTAGTAATTCTTGCATCAAAAACTTTCCTCATTTCACCTACAACAATCCTATCAATAAATCCATCCACATCACTATGATGTGGTTCCTCGAAGCTGCCCACAAAGGTATCTTGTAGACCTGACAGAAATCATGGAGTGACATCTCCTTAACCTCATCATATAAGTGAAACTCCACTGAAGGTGGTGATTTCTTAGCATGGAAATAAAAAATTTGCACGAAAATATTAGTGAGTAGGAGATACTGTTCGCGCTGGTCGTGGAGGAAGTCGGTGAGGCCTGCATTCTCAGCCAAGTAATAGAAGTCATCGTAAATTCCGGCGGCTCTCAAGAATGCATCACAAGGCCATTCGCACGGCCGAACCTCCGTAGTGCAAGGAAGATTGTATTTGGGCTTTTTATTCTCCTCATTCTGCTTATCCTTCGAGTTTCGACTCGAAGTGCCCCTCAACAATCTCTTCATCATTTTCTTTCTCTGAAAAATTTCTGAAATTTTTTAGTGACTCAAAATAAAAGTGAATCAAACTCAACGAGATTGATAGCAACTACTCCCACAGGTGCCTAGAGGCTATATCATGCATTAAAACTACTTTGGACCATATAAATTTAACATGCAAGCTCAAGAATAGGGTCACCTTAGCAGCAAAAAATTGCAATAAATAAATCACTAGAACAAAAACTAATTAGACCATTGGAGGAGTCACATACCGAAGAACAATCCCCCAAACCAGTTTTGTGAATGAAGCTTTGAGCAAAGAGATCGAAAATGGCAGCAAGATGAGCTAGAACACGGGTTTGAGCTATGGGAGGATTTTTTTTCTGGAGGAAGATAATACGTCTCCAACGTATCTATAATTTATGAAGTATTCATGCTATTATATTATCTGTTTTGGATGTTTATGGGCTTTACTAAGCACTTTTATATTATTTTTGGGACTAACCTATTAACCGGAGGCCCGACCCAAATTGTTGTTTTCTTGCCTATTTCAGTGTTTCGAAGAAAAGGAATATCAAACGGAGTCCAAACGAAATGAAACCTTCGGGAGAGTTTTTTTGGAACGGAAGCAATCCAGGAGACTTGGAGTAGACTAGGGCACGCCTCCCTGCCTCGTGACTCCCCGGACCGACTTCTTTCGCCTATATATGTCCATATACCCTAAAAACATCGGGGAGCAGAATAGATCAGGAGTTCCGCCACTGCAAGCCTCTGTAGCCACCAAAAACCAATTGAGACCCTGTTTTGGCACCCTGTCGGAGGGGGGAATCCCTCACAGATGGCCATCTTCATCATCCTAGCGCTCTCCATGACGAGGAGGGAGTAGTTCACCCTCGGGGCTGAGGGTATGTACCAGTAGCTATGTGTTTGATCTCTCTCTCTCTCTCATGTTCTTTAGGTGGTACGATCTTGATGTATCGTGAGCTTTGCTATTATAGTTGGATCTTATGATGTTTCTCCCCCTCTAATCTCTTGTGATGAATTGAGTTTTCCCTTTGAAGTTATCTTATAGGATTGAGTCTTTAAGGATTTGAGAACACTCGATGTATGTCTTGCATGTGCTTATTTGTGGTGACAATGGGATATCACGTGATCCACTTGACGTATGTTTTGGTGATCAACTTGCGAGTTCCGTGAACTTATGCACAGGGGTTGGCACATGTTTTCGTCTTGACTCTCCGGTAGAAACTTTGGGGCACTCTTTGAAGTTATTTGTGTTGGTTGAATAGATGAATCTAAGATTGTGTGATGCATATCGTATAATCATACCCACGGATACTTGAGGTGACATTGGAGTATCTAGGTGACATTAGGGTTTTGGTTGATTTGTGTCTTAAGGTGTTATTCTAGAACGAACTATATGATAGATTGAACGGAAAGAATAGCTTCGTGTTATTTTACTACGGACTCTTGAATAGATCGATCAGAAAGGATAATTTTGAGGTGGTTTCGCACCCTACCATAATCTCTTCGTTTGTTCTCCGCTATTAGTGACTTTGGAGTGACTCTTTGTTGCATGTTGAGGGATAGTTATATGATCCAATTATATTATTATTGTTGAGAGAACTTGCACTAGTGAAAGTATGAACCCTAGGCCTTGTTTCAACGCATTGCAATACCGTTTACGCTCACTTTTACCACTTGCTACCTTGCTGTTTTTTATATTTTCAGATTACAAAAACCTTTATCTACTATCCATATTGCACTTGTATCACCATCTCTTCACCGAACTAGTGCACCTATACAATTTACCATGTATTGGGTGTGTTGGTGACATAAGAGACTCTTTGTTATTTGGTTGCAGAGTTGTTTGAGAGAGACCATCTTCATCCTACACCTCCCAACGGATTGATAAACCTTAGGTTATCCACTTGAGGGAAATTTGCTACTGTCCTACAAACTTATGCACTTGGAGGCCCAACAACGTCTACAAGAAGAAGGTTGTGTAGTAGACATCAAGCTATTTTCTGGCGCCGTTGCCAGTGAGGTTAGCGCTTGAAGGTATATCTTTATATCTTGCAATCAAATCTTTTTGTTTCTTGTTTTATCACTAGTTTATTTTATAAAAGAAAAAAATGGAATTGAGTTTGCCTCATATGCTTCATCTTTTTAATGTCTTTCGTGAAAATAAGCATTTCGATAATTGTGCCAAAGTGTTAGAAGAAGAATGTATTAAAATGTTTGGCACTAAATCTTTGGATGATGAGCATGATTGCAATGTTGTTAGTATGAATTCTTTGAATATCCATGATGCTAATGATATGCAAAGCCACAAGCTTGGGGATGTTATGTTTGATGAAGATGATATTTTTTGTCCCCCAAGTTTTGATGAGCAAATTTATTTCGATGACAGCACGCCTCCTATTTTTGATGATTATATTGATGAAAGTGGGTTTAGAAGAGTGTCTACTTTAGGAAGTAATGATCCCACTATTTTGGAGGGTGTTGAATCTTATTGTGATAATTATGAAAGTGGGTTTGGAGAGGTTATGATCCCACTATTGTGATAATTATGAAAGAGTGTCAACTTTAGGAAGTAATGATCCCACTATTTTGGAGAGGTTTGTGATAATTATGTTAATCCCACTATTTTGGAAGAGTGACAACTTTGCATACATGTGGATCGTGTTAAGAATATGTTTTGTGATAGCTATATTGCTGAATTTGCTTATGATCCTACATGTAATTATTATGAGGTAGGAACATATTCTTGTAGGAATTGCAATAATACCAAGTTTCCTCTCTATGTGTTGAAAATCTTGAAGATTTGCTTATTTTACCTTCGTATGCAAGTTGATTATTGTTCCCACAAGTTGTTTGCTCACAAAATCCCTATGCATAGGAAGTGGGTTAGACTTAAATGTGCTAGTCATATTCTTCATGATGCTCTCTTTATGTTTCAAGTCTTATCTTTTATGTGAGCATCATTGAAATCATCATGCCTAGCTAGGGGCGTTAAACAATAGCGCTTGTTGGGAGGCAACCCAATTTTATTTTTGTTCCTTGCTTTTTTAGATGTGGCTTTATGCTTTTAATTAGTGTTTGTGCCAAGTAGAACCTTTGGGAAGACTTGGGGAAAGTCTTTGCGATCTTGCTGTAAAAAACAGAAACTTTAGCGCTCACGAGATTTGCTGCCATTTTTTAATGGAGAGTGATATTTAGTTAATTCTTTTTTAAGATGATTAATAGATACATTCCTCACGTCCAGAAATTTATTTTAGAATTTTTGGGGTTCCATAAGTATTCGAAACCTACAGATTACTACAGACTGTTCTGTTTTTGACAGATTCTGTTTTTTGTGTGTTGTTTGCTTATTTTAATGAATCTATGGATAGTAATAGAGTTTATGAACCATGTAAAAGTTGGAATACAGTAGGTTTAACACCAATATAAATAAAGAATGAGTTCATTGCAGTACCTTTAAGTGGTGGTTTGTTTTCTTTTACTAACGGAGCTCATGAGTTTTCTGTTAAGTTTTGTGTTGTGAAATTTTCAAGTTTTGGGTAAAGATTCGATGGACTATGGAATAAGGAGTGGCAAGAGCCTAATCTTGGGGATTCCCAAGGCACCCCAAGGTAATATTCAAGGACAACCAAGGGCTTAAGCTTGGGGATGCCTCGGAAGGCATCCCCTCTTTCGTCTTCGTTCATCGGTAACTTTACTTGGAGCTATATTTTTATTCAGCACATGATATGTGTTCTTCTTGGAGCGTCAATTTATTTTGTTAAGATTTGCTTGCTGTTATTTAGAACAATGTTTTTCATCTTTTTTTCAATAAAAGTGGCATTGATGGCCTTTACTATGCCTATTTTACAAGTCTACATGTTGCTGTTTGAAAACAGAAAGTTTACCACTGTTGCAAAAATTCCCTAGAAAAGTCAGAATATGATAAAATGTTGAAACCCTTAGCATAATAAGCTCTGATAAATTTACTACAGTGGGAATTTTCTTTCATAATTTTTGGAGCTAGGGAAGTATGGATCTTGCTGCATTCTTCACAGACTGTCCTGTTTAGGCAGACTGCTCTTATGTTTGCATTGTTTGCATATGTTTGCTTGTTTAATGATTCTATTTGAGGATAGGACTATTAAATATGTGGAGGCATTTAATATGCAATGTTGATTAATAATTTTAGTGATTTTCTACAGAAGAGTATGATAAGGTTTTTGCATTGGTTTATACTAACTTATCTCACGAGTCCTTGTTGAGTTTTGGGTAGATGAAGCTTTTAGGATTTAGGGAAACCGTGATATGAAAGGAATTAAGGAGACACAAATGCATCCTTAATATTTCAAGAAGTCTCAAGCGTCTATGCTTTGGGATTCCCCGGTTGGCATCCCACCTTTCTTCTTCGACAACTATTGGTTAGTATCGGTTGATCCTAAGTTTTCGCTTCTTCACATGATGTTTGCTATTCTTAGATGTCATTTTATTTTGTTTTGCTTGCTGTTTGAATAAAGTATCAAGATCTGAAATTATTAAATGGGAGAGTCTTCACATAGCTAAATAATTATTTAACTACTCATTGATCTTCACTTATATCTTTTGGAGTAGTTTGTTATTCATTCACGTGCTTCACATATATCCTATGAGTAAATGGTTGAATGAATTGAATATAATAAATCTGAAATTATATATGTTTCATATGCTTATCCCATGGGGAGTAATGACTTCACATATAAGAAGTAGAGGTGGTAAATTTATTGAAGGTTAGCAAACATTGTATTGGTCACTTGAACAATTCATGAAAGAATATTGAGGGAAGAGAGATTTCACATATAAATATACTATCTTGGACATCTTTTGTAATTGTGAGCACTCATTAAAATATGACATGCTAAAAGGTTGATGTTGGACAAGGAAGACAACGTAATGGGTTATGTTTTCTTATATCCCAAATAAAGTATATTGTCATGGATGCTACCTCTTGAGCACTGCGTTGGTTTTCCCTTGAAGAGGAAAGGGTGATGCAATAGAGCATCATAAGTATTTCCCTCAGTTTTTGAGAACCAATCCAGTGGGAGACCACGCGCGAGTCACCTCGTACCTACACAAACAAATAAGAACCTTGCAACCAACGCGATAAAGGGGTTGTCAATCCCTTCATAGCCACTTGCAAGAGTGAGATCTGATAGAGATGATAATAATAAGATAAATATTTTTGGTATTTTTATGATATAGGTTGAAAGTAAAGATTGCAAAATAAAATAGATTGGAAACTTGTATGATGGATTATAGACCCGGGGCCCATAGGTTTCACTAGTGGCTTCTCTCAAGATAGCATAAGTATTACGGTGGGTGAACAAATTACTGTCGAGCAATTGATAGTAACACGAATAATTATGAGAATATCTAGGCATGATCATGTATATAGGCATCACGTCCGAGACAAGTAGACTGAAATGATTCTGCATCTACTACTATTACTCCACACATCGACCGCTATCGAGAATGCATATAGAGTATTAAGTTCATAAGAACAGAGTAACGCCTTAAGCAAGATGACATGATGTAGAGGGATAAACTCATGCAATATGGTATAAACCCCATATTTTTATCCTCGATGGCAACAATACAACACGTGTCGTTTCCCTTTCTGTCACTGGAATCGAGCACCGCAAGATTGAATCCAAAGCTAAGCACTTCTCCCATTGCAAGAAAGATCAATCTAGTAGGCCAAACCAAACTGATAATTCAAAGAGACTTGCAAAGATAAACCAATCATACATAAAAGAATTTAGAGAAGATTCAAATATTGTTCATAGATAAACTTGATCATAAACCCACAATTCATCGGATCTCGACAAACACACCGCAAAAGAAGATTACATCAAATAGATCTCCAAGAGAATCGAGGAGAACTTTGTATTGAGATCCAAAGAGAGAGAATAAGCCATCTAGCTACTAGGTATGGATCCGAAGGTCTGAAGTAAACTACTCACACATCATCAGAGGGGCCATGGAGTTGATGTAGAGGCCCTCCATGATCAATGCCCCTCCGGCGGAGCTCCGGAAAAGGCCCCAAGATGCGATCTCTTGGGCACAGAAGGTTGCGGTAGTGGAAATAGGGTTTCATGGTGCTCCTGGATGTTCTCGGGGTATATGGATATATATAGGAGGAAGAAGTAGGTTGGTGGAGCAACGAGGGGCCCACGAGGGTGGAGGGCGCGCCTAGGGGGGTGGGCGCGCCCCCCTGCCTCATGGCCTCCTCGATTGTTTCTTGACGTCCACTCCAAGTCTCCTGGATCACGTTTGTTCCAAAAATAACGCTCCCGAAGGTTTCAATCCGTTTGGACTCCGTTTGATATACCTTTTCTACGAAACACTAAAATAGGCAAAAAAACAACAATTTGGGCTGGGCCTCCGGTTAATAGGTTAGTCCCAAAAATAATATAAAAGTGTAAAATAAAGCCCATTAACATCCAAAACAGATAATATAATAGCATGGAAGAATAAAAAATCATAGATACGTTGGAGACGTATCAAGCATCCCCAACTTAATTCCTGCTCGTCCTCGAGTAGGTAAATGATAAAAATAGAATTTTTGATGTGGAATGCTTCCTAACATATTTCTCAATGTAATTTTTCTCTATTGTGGCATGAATGATCAGATCCGAAAGATTCAAGATAAAAGTTTAATATTGACATAGAAATAATAATATGTTAAGCATACTAACTAAGCAATTATGTCTTCTCAAAATAACATGGCCAAAGAAAGTTATCCCTACAAAATCATATTGTCTGGCTATGCTCTATCTTCATCACACAAAATATTAAATCATGCACAACCCCGATGACAAGCCAAGCAATTGTTTCATACTTTTGATGTTCTCAAACTTATTCAATCTTCACGCAATATATGAGCGTGAGCCATGGACAGAGCACTATAGGTGGAATAGAATGGTGGTTGTGGAGAAGACAAAAAGGAGAAGATAGTCTCACATCAACTAGGCATAACAATGGGCTATGGAGATGCCCATCAATAGATATCAATGTGAGTGAGTAGGGATTGCCATGCAACGGATGCACTAGAGCTATAAGTGTATGCACTACAAAAAAATACACTTCCGTAATGATACATGTTTGTCACAGTAGGTCACTTTTTTGTCATTCATGTACATCCATGACAAATTTATGACAGAATCAAGATAGTCATACCTGTGCTGTCGTAGAAGTGTTCCATGACATTACCAAAATTATCATCACGGAAGTGTCCACTTCCATGACAATAAAGCGCGCGTCACAGAAGTGCTTTTGTCAAGGGTGACCGACACGTGGCATCCACCGTAACAGAACGCCGTTAAGCTATCGGGTCGGGTTTTGGATCCGATAACCCATTAACAGCCCCGACCAATGGGGATTTCCACGTGTAAAATCATCATTGGCTAGAGGAAACACATGTCGGCTCATCGTTGGGACAGATGTCATCCACTCACTGGACAGAAGGCGCCTATGATACGTCGACACATGGCACGGTCCAACAGTGGCCCATTCCTGTGAAAAGACCGGCCCATTTGACTCGGTCAAAAGCTGGCGGGCCGGCCCATGGAAAGCTTGTTAACGGCCTGTTCGCATATAGCCCATTTACAACCCGCTAATCCAAGGCCCGTTACGCCCTATCCGAATTAGGCCTAGTAGCGTCATTGGGCCGTCCAATATGATTCCAGCCCGTTTTCACTTCTGGCCCATGTATAGCCCATGACGTCTTTCGGTCCATATGAGGCCCTTTGTAACTCTTGGCCCATTAGCGGCCCGTGCTGAAACTGGCCCATAATGAAGAGTGTATTACTTTACACCCATTAACGGCCCGTGGTGAAACTGGCCCGTAATGAACAGTGTATCACTTTATACCCATTAACGGCTTGTTATTCCGTTGGGCCGTTTCCAGCCCAAGTTAACTTTCGGCCTTCTGAGGGCCCATTTATTCTTGGGCTCATTTGCAGCATTCCGTTACTTACGGCCCGTTACTGTCATTTTCTGTTTGTGGGCCAAATTCAGCCCGTCGTTATGTTGGAAATATGCCCTAGAGGCAATAATAAAAGTATTATTATATTTCAATGTTCATGATAATTGTCTTTTATTCATGCTATAACTGTATTATCCGGAAATCGTAATACACGTGTGAATACAAAGACCACAATATGTCCCTAGTGAGCCTCTAGTTGACTAGCTCGTTGTGATCAACAGATAGTCATGGTTTCCTGGCTATGGACATTGGATGTCGTTGATAACGGGATCACATCATTAGGAGAATGATGTGATGGACAAGACCCAATCCTAAGCATAGCACAAAGATCGTGTAGTTCGTTTGCTAGAGCTTTGCCAATGTCAAGTATCTCTTCCTTTGACCATGAGAGCGTGTAACTCCTGGATACCGTAGGAGTGCTTTGGGTGTATCAAATGTCACAACGTAACTTGGTGACTATAAAGGTGCACTACAGGTATCTCCGAAAGTATCTATTGTTTTATGCGGATCGAGACTGGGATTTGTCACTCCGTATGACGGAGAGGTATCTCTGGGCCCACTCGGTAATGCATCATCATAATGAGCTCAAGGTGACCAAGGTGTTGGCCACGGTATCATGCATTACGGTACGAGTAAAGTGACTTGCCGGTAACGAGACTGAACAAGGTATTGGGATACCGACGATCGAGTCTCGGGCAAGTAACGTACCGATTGACAAAGGGAATTGTATACAGGGTTTGATCGAATCCTCGACAGCCTGGTTCAACCGATGAAATCATCGAGGAGCATGTGGGAGCCAACATGGGTATCCAGACCCCGCTGTTGGTTATTGCCCGAGAGTGGTCTCGGTCATGTCTGCATGTCTCCCGAACCCGTAGGGTCTACACATTTAAGGTTCGGTGACGCTAGGGTTGTTAGGAAGACTAGTATGTGACTACCGAATATTGTTCGGAGTCCCGGATGAGATCCCGGACGTCACGAGGAGTTCCAGAATAGTCCGGAGGTGAAGTTTTATATAAGGGAAGTTGTTATACAGATACCGGAAAGTTTCGGGGGCTTATCGGTATTGTACCGGGGCCACCGGAAGGGTTCCGGGGGTCCACCGGGAGGGGCCACCCCTCCCGGGGGGCCACATGGGGCCGCATGGGATAGCAGCCAGCCCCTGGTGGGCTGGGCGCGCCCCCCACCTTGGGCCCATGCGCCTAGGGTTGGGGGGGGGGAAACCCTAAAGGGGGCGCCCCTTTGCTTGGGGGGCAAGTCCCCCCACCCTGGCCGCCGCCCCCCCTCTAGATCTCATCTAGAGGGGCCGGCCCCCCTTGCCCCTTCCCCTATAAATAGAGGGGTGAGGGGAGGGCTGCACCACCACAAGTCAAGGCGCAACCCCTCCCCTCCCCAACACCTCTCCTCCTCCGTACGTGCTTGGCGAAGCCCTGTCGGAATACTGCCGCATCAACTGCACCACGCCGTCGTGCTGCCGTTGGAGCTGCCTTCCTCAACCTATCCTTCCTCCTTGCTGGATCAAGACGGAGGAGACGTCTCCCGTCCCGTACGTGTGTTGAACGCGGAGGTGCTGTCCGTTCAGCACTAGGACATCGGTGATCCGAATCACGTCGAGTACGACTCCATCATCACCATCCCCTTGCAAGCTTCCGCTCGTGATCTACAAGTGGTATGTAGATGCAAACACTCTCCCTTGACTTGTTGCTTAGATGAACTCATAGATGGATCTTGGTGAAACCGTAGGAAAATTTTTAATTTTATGCAACGTTCCCCAACAGTGGCATCATGAGCTAGGTCTATGCGTAGTTCTCTTTGCACGAGTAGAACACAATTTTGTTGTGGGCGTGGATCTTGTCAACTTGCTTGCCTCTACTAGTCTTTTCTTGCTTCAGCGGTATTGTGGGATGAAGCGGCCCGGACCAACCTTACACGTACGCTTACATGAGACCGGTTCCACCGATTAACATGCACTAGTTGCATAAGGTGGCTGGCGGGTGTCTGTCTCTCCCACTTTAGTTGGAGCCGATTCGATGAAAAGGGCCCTTATGAAGGGTAAATAGAAGTTGACAAAATCACGTTGTTGTTATTCGTAGGTAAGAAAACGTTCTTGCTAGAACCCAATTGCAGCCACGTAAAAGATGCAACAACAATTAGAGGACGTCTAACTTGTTTTTGCAGCGATTGATCATGTGATGTGATATGGCCAGAAGTTGTGATGAATGATGAATTGTGATGTATGAGATCATGTTCTTGTAATAGGATTCACGACTTGCATGTCGATGAGTATGACAACCGGCAGGAGCCATAGGAGTTGTCTTTATTTTTGTATGACCTGCGTGTCATTGAAGAACGCCATGTAACTTACTTTACTTCATTGCTAAACGCGTTAGTCATAGAAGTAGAAGTAGTCGTTGGCGTGACAACTTCATGAAGACACGATGATGGAGATCATGATGATGGAGATCATGGTGTCATGCCGGTGACAAGATGATCATGGAGCCCCGAAGATGGAGATCAAAGGAGCTATATGATATTGGCCATATCATGTCACTACTTTATATAATTGCATGTGATGTTTATTATGTTTTATGCATCTTGTTTACTTAGGACGACGGTAGTAAATAAGATGATCCCTTACAAAATTTCAAGAAGTGTTCTCCCCTAACTGTGCACCGTTGCTACAGTTCGTCGCTTCTAAGCACCACGTGATGATCGGGTGTGATGGATTCTTACGTTCACATACAACGGGTGTAAGACAGTTTTACGCAGCGAAAACACTTAGGGTTAACTTGACGAGCCTAGCATGTGCAGACATGGCCTCGGAACACGGAGACCGAAAGGTCGAACACGAGTCGTATGGAAGATACGATCAACATGAAGATGTTCACCGACGATGACTAGTCCGTCTCACGTGATGATCGGACACGGGCTAGTCGACTCGGATCGTGTAACACTTAGATGACTAGAGGGATGTCTAATCTAAGTGGGAGTTCATAATTTGATTAGAACTTAATTATCATGAACTTAGTCTAAAGCCTCTGCAAATATGTCTTGTAGATCAAATGGCCAACGCTCATGTCAACATGAACTTCAACGCGTTCCTAGAGAAAACCAAGCTGAAAGATGATGGCAGCAACTATACGGACTGGGTCCGGAACCTGAGGATCATCCTCATAGCTGCCAGGAAACAATATGTCCTAGAAGGACCGCTAGGTGACGCTCCCGTCCCAGAGAACCAAGACATTATGAATGCTTGGCAGTCTCGTGCTGATGATTACTCCCTCGTTCAGTGCGGCATGCTTTACAGCTTAGAACCGGGGCTCCAAAAGCGTTTTGAGCATCACGGAGCATATGAGATGTTCGAAGAGCTGAAACTAGTTTTTCAAGCTCACGCCCGGGTCGAGAGATATGACATCTCCGACAAGTTCTATAGTTGTAAGATGGAGGAAAATAGTTCTGTCAGTGAGCACATACTCAAGATGTCTGGGTTGCACAACCGTATGACCCAGCTGAATATAAACCTCCCAGATGAGGCGGTCATTGACAGAATCCTCCAGTCGCTCCCACGAAGCTACAAGAGCTTTGTGATGAACTACAACATGCAGGGGATGGAAAAGACCATTCCTGAAGTGTTCTCGATGCTGAAGTCAGCAGAGGCTGAAATCAAGAAAGAACATCAAGTGTTGATGGTCAATAAGACCACTAAGTTCAAGAAGGGCAAGGGTAAGAAGAACTTCAAGAAGGACGGCAAGGAGGTTGCCGCGCCCGGTAAGCCAGTTGCCGGGAAGAAGTCAAAGAATGGACCCAAGCCTGAGAGTGAGTGCTTTTATTGCAAGGGGAAGGGTCACTGGAAGCGGAACTGCCCCAAATACTTAGCGGATAAGAAGGCCGGCAACACCAAAGGTATATTTGATATACATGTAATTGATGTGTACCTTACCAGTACTCGTAGTAACTCCTGGGTATTTGATACCGGTGCCGTTGCTCATATTTGTAACTCACAGCAGAAGCTGCGGAATAAACGGAGACTGGCGAAGGACGAGGTGACGATGCGCGTCGGGAATGGTTCCAGAGTCGATGTGATCGCCGTCGGCACGCTGCCTCTACATTTACCTACGGGATTAGGTTTGAACCTTAATAATTGTTATTTAGTGCCAAGTTTGAGCATGAACATTGTATCTGGATCTCGTTTAATACGAGATGGCTACCCATTTAAGTCTGAGAATAATGGTTGTTCGATTTATATGAGAGATATGTTTTATGGTCATGCTCCGATGGTCAATGGTTTATTCTTAATGAATCTCGAGTGTAATATTACACATGTTCATAGTGTAGATGCCAAAAGATGTAAAGTTGATAACGATAGTCCCACATACTTGTGGCACTGCCGCCTTGATCACCTGTGAAGCGCATGAAGAAGCTCCATGATGATGGACTTTTGGAGTCTCTTGATTATGAATCATTTGACACATGCGAACCATGCCTCATGGGAAAAATGACCAAGACTCCGTTCTCCGGAACAATGGAGCGAGCAACCAACTTGTTGGAAATCATACATACCGATGTGTGCGGTCCAATGAGCGTTGAGGCTCACGGAGGATATCGTTATGTTCTCACTCTCACTGATGACTTAAGTAGATATGGGTATGTCTACTTAATGAAACACAAATCTGAGACCTTTGAAAAGTTCAAGGAATTTCAGAATGAGGTGGAGAATCAACGTGACCGAAAGATAAAATTCCTACGATCAGATCATGGAGGAGAATATTTAAGTCACGAATTTGGCACACACTTAAGGAAATGTGGAATCGTTTCACAACTCACGCCGCCTGGAACACCTCAGCGAAACGGTGTGTCCGAACGTCGTAATCGCACTCTATTGGATATGGTGCGGTCTATGATGTCTCTTAACGATTTACCGCTATCATTTTGGGGATATGCTCTAGAGACAGCTACATTCACTTTAAATAGGGCACCGTCTAAATCCATTGAGACGACACCATATGAATTATGGTTTGGGAAGAAACCTAAGCTGTCGTTTCTAAAAGTTTGGGGATGCGATGCTTATGTCAAGAAACTTCAACCTGAAAAGCTCGAACCCAAGTCGGAAAAATGCGTCTTCATAGGATACCCTAAGGAAACTATAGGGTATACCTTCTACTTAAGATCTGAGGGCAAGATCTTTGTTGCCAAGAACGGATGCTTTTTGGAAAAAGAATTTCTCTCGAAAGAAGTAAGTGGGAGGAAAGTAGAACTCGATGAAGTACTACCTCTCGAACGGGAAAGTGGTGCAGCTTAGGAAAATGTTCCTGTGATGCCCACACCAACTGAAGAGGAAACCAATGATGATGATCAAGGTACTTCGGATCAAGTTGCTACTGAACTTCGTAGGTCCACAAGGACACGTTCCGCACCAGAGTGGTACGGCAACCCTGTCCTGGAAATCATGTTGTTAGACAACGGTGAACCTTCGAACTATGAAGAAGCGATGGCGGGCCCAGATTCCATCAAATGGCTAGAAGCCATGAAATCCGAGATAGAATCCATGTATGAAAACAAAGTATGGACTTTGACTGACTTGCCCGATGATCGGCGAGCGATAGAAAACAAATGGATCTTTAAGAAGAAGACGGACGCGGATGGTAATGTCACCATCTATAAAGCTCGACTTGTCGCTAAGGGTTATCGACAAGTTCAAGGGATTGACTACGACGAGATATTCTCTCCCGTAGCGAAGCTTAAGTCCGTCCGAATCATGTTAGCAATTGCCGCATACTATGATTATGAGATATGGCAGATGGACGTCAAAACGGCATTCCTTAACGGGCATCTTAAGGAAGAGCTGTATATGATGCAGCCGGAAGGTTTTGTCGATCCTAGGAACGCTAACAAAGTATGCAAGCTCCAGCGATCCATTTATGGGCTGGTGCAAGCATCTCGGAGTTGGAATATTCGCTTTGATGAGATGATCAAAGCGTTTGGTTTTATGCAGACTTATGGAGAAGCCTGCGTTTACAAGAAAGTGAGTGGGAGCTCTGTAGCATTTCTCATATTATATGTGGATGACATACTCTTGATGGGAATTAATATAGAATTTCTGGACAGTATTAAGGCCTACTTGAACAAATGTTTTTCAATGAAGGACCTTGGAGAAGCTGCTTATATATTAGGCATCAAGATCTATAGAGATAGATCGAGACGCCTCATAGGTCTTTCACAAAGCACATACCTTGATAAGATTTTGAAAAAGTTCAAAATGGATGAGTCCAAGAAAGGGTTCTTGCCTATGTTACAAGGTGTGAGATTGAGCTCAGCTCAGTCACCGACCACGGCAAAAGATAAAGAAGAGATGAGTGTCATCCCCTATGCTTCAGCCATAGGATCTATTATGTATGCCATGCTGTGTACCAGACCTGATGTAAACCTTGCCGTAAGTTTGGTAGCAAGATACCAGAGTAATCCCGGCAGGAAACACTGGACATCAGTCAAGAATATCCTGAAGTACCTGAAAAGGACAAAGGACATGTTTCTCGTTTATGAGGTGACGAAGAGCTCGTCATAAAGGGTTACGTCGACGCTAGCTTTGACTCAGATCCGGATGACTCTAAGTCGCAAACCGGATACGTGTATATGTTGAATGGTGGAGCAGTAAGCTGGTGCAGCTGCAAGCAGAGCGTGGTGGCGGGATCTACGTGTGAAGCGGAATACATGGCAGCCTCGGAGGCAGCGCATGAAGCGATTTGGGTGAAGGAGTTCATCACCGACCTAGGAGTCATACCCAATGCGTCGGGGCCAATCAAACTCTCCTGTGACAACACTGGAGCCATTGCCCTTGCCAAGGAGCCCAGGTTTCACAAGAAGACCAGGCACATCAAGCGTCGTTTCAACTCCATCCATGAAAATGTTCAAGATGGAGACATAGAAATTTGCAAAGTACATACGGATCTGAATGTCGCAGATCCGTTGACTAAACCTCTCTCGCGAGCAAAACATGATCAACACCAGAACTCTATGGGTGTTCGATTCATCACAATGTAACTAGATTGGTGACTCTAGTGCAAGTGGGAGACTGTTGGAAATATGCCCTAGAGGCAATAATAAAAGTATTATTATATTTCAATGTTCATGATAATTGTCTTTTATTCATGCTATAACTGTATTATCCGGAAATCGTAATACACGTGTGAATACAAAGACCACAATATGTCCCTAGTGAGCCTCTAGTTGACTAGCTCATTGTGATCAACAGATAGTCATGGTTTCCTGGCTATGGACATTGGATGTCATTGATAACGGGATCACATCATTAGGAGAATGATGTGATGGACAAGACCCAATCCTAAGCATAGCACAAAGATCGTGTAGTTCGTTTGCTAGAGCTTTGCCAATGTCAAGTATCTCTTCCTTTGACCATGAGAGCGTGTAACTCCTGGATACCGTAGGAGTGCTTTGGGTGTATCAAACGTCACAACGTAACTGGATGACTATAAAGGTGCACTACAGGTATCTCCGAAAGTATCTATTGTTTTATGCGGATCGAGACTGGGATTTGTCACTCCGTATGACGGAGAGGTATCTCTGGGCCCACTCGGTAATGCATCATCATAATGAGCTCAAGGTGACCAAGGTGTTGGCCACGGGATCATGCATTACGGTACGAGTAAAGTGACTTGCCGGTAACGAGACTGAACAAGGTATTGGGATACCGATGATCGAGTCTCGGGCAAGTAACGTACCGATTGACAAAGGGAATTGTATACAGGGTTTGATCGAATCCTCGACATCGTGGTTCAACCGATGAAATCATCGAGGAGCATGTGGGAGCCAACATGGGTATCCAGACCCCGCTGTTGGTTATTGCCCGAGAGTGATCTCGGTCATGTCTGCATGTCTCCCGAACCCGTAGGGTCTACACACTTAAGGTTCGGTGACGCTAGGGTTTTAGGAAGACAAGTATGTGACTACCGAATGTTGTTCGGAGTCCCGGATGAGATCCCGGACGTCACGATGAGTTCCGGAATAGTCCGGAGGTGAAGTTTTATATAAGGGAAGTTGTTATACAGACACCAGAAAGTTTCGGGGGCTTATCGGTATTGTACCGGGGCCACCGAAAGGGTTCCAGGGGGCCACCCCTCCCGGGGGGCCACATGGGGCCGCATGGGATAGCAGCCATCCCCTGGTGGGCTGGGCGCGCCCCCACCTTGGGCCCATGCGCCTAGGGTTGGGGGGGAAACCCTAAAGGGGGCGCCCCCTTGCTTGGGGGGCAAGTCCCCCCACCCTGGCCGCCGCCCCCCCTCTAGATCTCATCTAGAGGGGCCGGCCCCCCTTGCCCCTTCCCCTATAAATAGAGGGGTGAGGGGAGGGCTGCACCACCACAAGTCAAGGCGCAGCCCCTCCCCTCCCCAACACCTCTCCTCCTCCGTACGTGCTTGGCGAAGCCCTGTCGGAATACTGCCGCATCAACTGCACCACGCCGTCGTGCTGCCGTTGGAGCTGCCTTCCTCAACCTCTCCTTCCTCCTTGCTGGATCAAGACGGAGGAGACGTCTCCCGTCCCGTACGTGTGTTGAACGCGGAGGTGCTGTTCGTTCAGCACTAGGACATCGGTGATCCGAATCACGTCGAGTACGACTCCATCATCACCATCCCCTTGCAAGCTTCCGCTCGTGATCTACAAGTGGTATGTAGATGCAAACTCTCTCCCTTGACTCGTTGCTTCGATGAACTCATAGATGGATCTTGGTGAAACCGTAGGAAAATTTTTAATTTTCTGCAACGTTCCCCAACACGTTACAGTCGGCCCGTTTGCGGACCGTTAGTCTATTGGGCCATTTTCATAGCATCACCAAATACGGCCTATTAACGGCCCGTTATGGCCAGCCCATAAAACGTACGATTTCCATTAAAGGCCCATCTACGGCCCATTAAGGGCCCGTACAAGACCCATAAATGAGCCGGCGGCCCATGGATCCTACGAGACGTACAAGTCCCATGGATCCTACGAGACGTAGAAGGCCCATGGATCCTATGAGATGTAGAAGGCCCATGGATCCTACGAGACGTAGAAGGCCCATGGATCCGACGGCCCGTGAAGGGCCATGGTCGGGTGAATTGGCCCCCGTTTGAACGATATAGCATATTCAAAGAATTATCCTACTCAATACTATCACCTCTAAAAAGCCTACACTATTACAACAAAGAGATCAAGGCATAGAAAGGTAGAATAATCCTACACTATACAATACAGAAATTACAGCCGATTATACCCAATGGGCATTATGGTTCGGCACAGGTGATAATAAAGCATACACAAACAACAAATTACATACACTAGGCAAATACAGCTCATACATCATGGACGCGCATCAACTTAACTCCATTTGAACTATAATCTCTTCAGAAAATAGGATTGGCCAGATTCAGATAGCACAAATTTCAGTCTGCAAAATCTCCAATTCCTTCATGGTTACCTCAGTGTCTTGTTTCATTTTTTTTACTCCTGCATCTAATACCTGCATGCCCAGTCTCAACTTGTTGATTATACGTTGACAATCATGTACACATTGTCTTGCCACCTCTAGTTGATGCTCGAGAACATCAGCACATTCCAATTCCAATCCATAATCATTCGGTAACGGCCATGCCGCACTGCTCACAGATCTTTGTGTTGATGTCACTTCATCCTGAAATGTTTCTGCAAGTACACATGACTAGGGCAAAAATATAGTTACAATAGTGAAGCGAACAAGACACTATTTTGTACTACATGGCAAAACAGGACTAACAATAATGTTACACGTCACTTTCAAAAAAAAGGTTACACGTCATGAAGGATAAACAGGTGATATTTTAAAAATTATAAAAAAGATAGTCTGTGCAGCCTGCATACAGAAATCCCTCTTAGCTCACCAGAGGAGCATGATGTTGGGGCCCAATCAAAAACACAGACAAGTTACAAATTTAGACAGCACGTTGCGTATAAGTAAGCAAGCAGTTGGCCATTCTTTGCCTCAATTAAAGTCTTAGGGAGCATAATGAACAACAGAGGGTTTCATACAAACATACTACAACAGGCAAAACTATGCAATCATTAGCGTAGTATAAACTAGATTGTGAGCCTCATGCAATAATAGTTGGTTAATAGACTTCAAAGCTTCAGGCACACTTTGGTAGAGTAATTAAATGGTAAGGCCTTTAATTATGTCAACTAATAGTGATACAAGTACCGAACATCAGGCATGATTATTTGGGCATCTCATTAACTGAGGACAAATAAAGCAATTGAAAAGAGAAAATTAACTATGCCTGAAACAAACAAGGAATTGAACTGTTGAGTTGCATACAGTGACTTACCTTAGCAGGTTGAAGAGGCTCAGCGCAGCTCCTACTTCTCTTGCAAGGCTCCTTCCTAACATCTTGTATTTGGAAATCCTCAATCTTATCTTCATTGCACCCCCTCTGCACTATGTCTCCTTGGAAGATAAATATGCATACTTTCCAGTCTGTGAACACAAAAGAATGAGATTATAACAAAACAACACCACATAATGAAACATGCCGCATCTCTTGCACTTGCACACAATGAAATGAGCATTTACTATGTCTGCACTATGTAAAAACTAGGCATACCTTCGAACTGGATCTCCAGATACTCTTGGAGAGCCTACTGTAGTGTACAACCAAACCTTTATGTCACCTATGAGTTAGACAAGGCCCCACTACATCAGCCCTTAGTGTTTAAATTGTTGACAAGCTCTGTTAGAGTGTTATGTCAAGAACAGCAAGTAATCAAAGCAAACAGTCCTAGTATGGCTGGCTGATGCAAACAAGCAATTGAACAGATGTGTGAGCAAATCTTACATATCAAGAAAAGAAGCAAAGAAGGAGGCTTAAAGACCATCACTTGACTGACCAGATTTAAGGGGCATTTAAACATCATGTGCAACGTATGAACTAACATAAACATTGCATATTCCAAATTCTACAATGGAATGCACATGTATTAGGTTATGCCATGTATGATGATGCCTAAATGTACAGATAGCAGGTAGGAGTGATTCATCATTGCACGCATAATTGAATTGCAGGTTAAGGGCCAGTTCGATTCCGCCTTTTCAGGGCATATTGTCAAAATAAGCCATAAAAGATGTAAAGAAGTCATTTTTGAGTTGTGGGCTTGGGCTTAACTAATTTCGCTTTGGAGGGGGGTGTTTCGGGTAGAACCTCACTAAAAATTGAAGGGAAGGGGAATAGTGAAATGACTCTGTTGTCTGCCTATATTACACTCAAAATGCAACTGCTGACGCCCGTGTCACACCTGACCCTCAAGTAAAAACGAACACGCAAGCACTCATTGCCCTGCCCGCTTGCATCTCCTCTCCCCTTTCCACTATATGATGAATTGCTATGAGCTGCTTCTGCTGCTGCTATATGATGCATTACTATGAGCTGCTCCTGCTGCTGTTATATGATGAATTGCTATGAGCTGGTGCTACTGTATGATGAGTTGCTATGAGCTGCTGCTGCTATATGATGAATTGCTATGAGCTGCTGCTGCTATATGATGAGTTGCTACAAGCTGCTCCTACTGCTGCTATATGATGAGTTGCTACAAGCTGCTCCTGCTGCTGCTATATGATGAATTGCTATGAACTGCTCCTGCTACTGTTATATGATGAATTGCTATGAGCTGCTCCTCCTGCTGCTATATGATGAATTGCTATGAGCTGCTGCTGGTATATGATGAATTGCAGACTGCTGCTGCTGTATGTTGAGTTGCTATGAGCTGCTGCTGCTACTATATGATGCTTTCACGTGGTGCTGCTATACGATAATAACCAGCCACTTGGACCATCGAATTTCAATAAATAAGTGTTCTTCATTTAAATGTGGGTCATGCGTTCTTCGTTTAAATTAGGCAATGGGATCTCTATGGAAAACATTGACCAAAGTAGATTGTGCCAAGTAGATGGTATCTTTGTATTTGCATTTTGAGCAAATAGTGATCGTCTGTTTTCCTATCATATTAATTACTGCACTGGGTTCAATTTGTGATGTTTGCAAGTCAAATTAATTTCCATATGGGCAGCAAAATGAAAAAAATATAATGCAATCTAGACTTTCCACTAATCATACCAAAGATAAGCTGAAAACGCAATGAAAAGAACTGGTTGGCTTATTACATGGAGCTTATATTCACAGGTGCTTATTTTCTTAGGATAACTCGTAATAACTGTCCCTAAGAAACTTGGCTAATAGAACTGGCATACAAATAACATGTCACGATGATTGTAATGGAGGAGTGACGTACCATGGCACACTGTATAGGCTCACCACTGTCTCTCCTTTTTTTGCGATGTCCCATGAAATTGCCACATACATCTTGTACTTTTTCATTGTGTAACCCTATCTGCAAGTTGACACGGCTAATTTCAGACATCTCTACATGATACTACATTGCATATCCCTTGCGCATATTTAAACCACCAATTAATGATTGTGCGCGTACCATAAACTAGCCATGACTCTGTATGCTGGACTAGCAGGCACTCTAAGGGAGCCTAATGTAGTGCACTGGAATTCCTACATGCCACCTACGATTTTGTGTAATGTACTGCCCCTGTTCCTAAATATATGTCTTTGTAGAAATTCCAGTATGGACCACATACAGATGCATATAGATGCATTTTCGAGTGTAGATTCACTCATTTTGCTCCGTATGTAGCCTATAGTGGAATCTCTAGAAAGACTTATATTTAGGAACGGAGGTACGAGGTAGTATCATGTATGACATCTACATATCTAATTTAGCAGCCAGTAGTAGAAATCATTGTCTGCACAAAGGGATTATTGGTCGAAAATCCTAGCAAAGCACGCTGGCAGGCACAGAACAATACAAGAGAGAGAGAGACACGCTTACAAGATCATAGCAATGCCTCAGTCTAGGATCTTGGTTGGCCAAGCTGTTAGATCCAGAAGAAACATCGTCCTTGTAGTTTTTGCCAGCTGCATAACAGGTAATAGCGACCGGTTAGTATATTTGAAGTACATCGGGCAGGTGATGCTGGACGGGTTTAAAGGCGACAAGTACCTAGGCCGTGGCGGGTGCTTGGCATCTCTCCAGACTTTGGGAATCAGGTTAGAAACATCGAGGGTGATGACGCTGCGCTGGCTGTCGGGGTCCGGTAAGGAGATCTAGAACCGTTGAGTAGGGTGTTTGTGGAGCGGCTCCGGTAGGGTGGACTACGGTGTGGGCGAAGCGGATCTATGGCCGTGGACAAGGGCGTAGGTGAAGCTGCTCTGGTGGTTGGGTTAAGGATGGTGTCGACGATGCGGATCTATGGCCGTGGACGGGGTGTCAGAAGCTACTCCGGTGGTTTGGTTAAGGGTGGTGTCGACGATGCGGATCTGCGACCATGGATGGGGCGTCAGAAGCTGCTCCGGTAGGTTGGATGAGGGAGCGAGGAAGCAGATCTGAGGCCGTGGACTTGTGAGTTGGCAAAGCGGCCCCGGTAGGGTTGAGAATGATATAGGCGAAGCTACTCCGGTAGGGTTGAGGAAGGTGTTGGCGAAGCGGCTCCGGTAGGGTTGAGAAGGTGTCGGCGAAGAGGATCAGAGGCCGTTGACGGGGGCGGCGGTGGGGCGGCTCCGGGGGGTGTGGACGAAGCGTCTCCGATGGGGAGTATGAATGAGCCGCTGCAGATGCGCGGCGGCTGATGAGAGTACCGGCGAAGCAGATCCGGCGCCGTGGACAAGGCCGGCACTGAATGGGCTGTGGTATAGTGGTGGATGAGCAGTCTACTTATTTCCAGGGGAGGTGGGAGGGGTAGATGCGGCCGCAGAAGCAGCTCTGGCGAGGTGGACGCCGCTGGCAGTGAATGGGCTATGGTACGCCGGTGGATGAGCAGTCTAGGGTTTCGAGAGGGGAGGGGAGAAAGGGCGATGAAGTACGGACGGCGTGATGTAAGATGCTCTGGTGCTGTGGAGTTAGTCGTTTTTGCGGGAGGGGAGAGGAAATGGGGGTGTCGTGTAGTGGGGGAACCGGAAGTTACCAAAGCAGCCCCGACCTATCATGTAGATGAGGGCGGTATTGTAACTGTTGGTCTCCGTGCACCAAGGACAAAAGGGGGATTTCGCATGCTAAAGACTAAGGTGGCGGAAATTTTAGAAGGAGGCGGGAGATTTTGCCGCCCGCGGGATCGTTCTTATCCAGTTTCAACTAATTTTGGACCGTGCTAGCGGGAAGGTCATGCTAGACTGTGTACATGGGGCATGTGTCAGCAGTTAATAACTGGTGTGAAGTCCACCCCAGAAAAAAGACAATAACTCAGGATGATGCGCCAATAACTTGGACGTTCACACAGGCGCGGCCAATCTTACGGGTGTAGTGGCGCGTTCACAAAAAAGGGATCAAACACTCAGCCTATGTATTTCTCATGTAAATAGATAATTTAGTGCCATTGGTTATTTACTTTAAACATAATGCATTGATGTGTTAGTGTAGAGGCGCACAAAAAGAAATGGATATTGTAGTCAGCTACTTAAAAGTGTTACCTCATATGATTACATAGCCTCCATTTCATAAATTGCATACCCGTTGAATTCATATATGAATATTACATATATTACTTCAAAAATAGAAACTTAAATCATCCAAGACTAATGAATTTGAATGCAAGAGTAACAATGGTGCATGTTCATGATAGCTACATTGGTTGTTTGAAGAAACATCACTGTAACTTTGGCATGCACAACTAAAAAGGCTTATTTAAATAGAAAAAATGTGATATGTGAGTGTCCAATCTTTATAGCGTTGAATCGATATTGTACCTTTGGCCACGATACGAAGTAGATATTGACTTATGTTCAAGCGATGCACGTTCACGATCGCTAGATAGTGATACGTGAATGAATTGTGCAATCTCTCTCACATGCATACATATCTCATTTCCCTGTGGGCATCGGAATCACACACGTGCACTTCGTGTATTTCTCTCCCTCCGTCAGGGTTAAATTCGTCTTTCTACCCCGTCCTACAAGTCTCTCACACAGAAACACACACGCTCTCTATGTCTAACACGCCCACCCCTTTAATTCTGCCCACCCACAACCACTAATGTCTCTCACACATATGCTATCTACCTATCCCTTAATATAGCTAGATATGTGTCACACAAACTTCTTCTCCCTACTAGCAAGATGCCCATGCGTTGCACGGAACATCAAGATGCATTTGTATGAGAAGTTTATCTTGTGGGAGAAAAGGATGAACGAGGGAATACCTTATTTGCAAATGTGGAGAGGGGTGTGGGTATCTTTTTGTAAAATTGCCATAGTTTCCTTCCTGTCCGTCGGATATAAATTGGATGGCCTATATTGCAGGATGGCAGGAACACCATCATCACCAACTCTATTTTTTATAAGAGTAGAGATATGTGAGTGTCACTGCCCCTCCCCCCACACACCCACACTTCCCAACACCAAAGGAGTAGGGTGACACTTCGATCTTGATACTAATCTATCGACTGGCTTCTCTCTCAAACATACTAATCTTGTGTCTCGGTGCCTCGCTCGGTAGCCCCCTCGATTTGTAGACTTCTCGCGCGCACACAGCTGTAGTGACGATGACGCTGAACCCAGTGTGCCTTGTTTTTACCGGCCTCATGTGATAGTTTTCACCCTGTTTTCTGTTAATTAACAAGGCAACCTTTTCTTTGTTACTACTAGTGAATCTGAAATCATTCGGGGCAGACATAAAATATATCACTTCAACCCAATTATCGCAGCAACTATTTTAAAAGAAATAAGCTAGCTGCCCGTGCGTTGCACGGAACATCAAGATGCATTTGTATGAGTAGTTTATCTTGTGAGAGAAAAGGTTGAACGAGGGAAGGCCTTATTTGCGAACATGGAGAGACGTGTGGGTATATTTTTGCAAAATTGCCATAGTTTCTTTCCTATCCGTTAGATATAAATCCGACGGCCTATATTGCAGGATGGCACGCACACCATCATCACCAACTCTTTTTTCTACTCCCCTCTGTCCGAAATACTTGTCATCAAAATGGATAAAAAGAGATGTATCTAAAACTAAAATACGTCTAGATACATTTCCTTTTATCCATTTTGATGACAAGTATTTCCGGACGGAGGGAGTATTTGTCTTTTTAGAGATTTCAACAAGTGACTATGACCGGACCTTACCAACATACTCAAAAAAGTAGTCCATAATTTTGATGTTACCCTCTTTTCTTGGCGGTGCAGTGCCATCTAGATACCTCATAAATAAATAAAGTACTACATGATACTAATATATGATACATGGCGCAGGAGTACTAAGTAGTATTAATGCAGTTTTGCTAGAACTCATCTAGATGAGATATAATTTGGTCTCATTCATCTTTTATAGCCATTGGATGTGATGCTATATAAGATGCGTGTGTGCTGATGTGGGTTGTATTTGTTCGTGTGCAACAAACTGACCACTGCATGTCATGTTTGATAGTCTCAAGTCATTAAAAGCATACACGCCCCACATATCTTCTTGGTTGATTCCTCTATTTATGTCAAAACATAAGAAACAACGTGAGAGTTAATGCACCACGCCTATGTGTTTACTATTTGGTTTTCGTAAGATGACTTAATACTCACCTAGACGGAGGGAGTATTCAATTTGACAGCGGGCGGCGCAGTTCCCGATACGGCTTTAATGCAGACGAGGGAGGGAGTAGCGGTTCCCGATATGTTAAACGGCCAATGCATCCTTCTTCAATTAATGCATGAGGGAAGTAATGGGAGGAGGTCCGGGAAAAGAGGCTACACAATGTGAATGCAACACAGTTTGCCCTCATTGCCCTCATATAAAGGCGCCCCTCCATTCCAATGCATCTACCACATCGTACGCACCTAAGCATTTGCCTAAGCACCTACACTAAGCGCAAAATAGCTCACTCCAGACCCATGGCGGCGATGCTCGTGAGCGGCCAGCGGCTACGCCAGATGGTCCACGACGCCGGCCTATGGCATGGCGTCGAGGATCGTCTCCAGACGGTGTTGGAGACCGGATGGTGGATGGCCGCCTTCAACGCCAACTACGACTCTCAGTTGGACCAGATGATCGTTGCCACTGGCAACAAGTTCACAGTCCTCAAGAAGCTCGCGGACGACATCACCATACTCCTCCAGCCCGCGCGCTTGGGCTCCTCATTGCCTGCCACCCTAATTGGCCTCCATGGCCAGAACCTCTTTCAAGCACTGGTGGCCCTGCGACTGCCCGCCTATGCCACGAAGAGTGCCCACCTGGAGGTCGCGCTCGCCGCGAGGCGCCTCGCCCTGCAAGAATTCGTTGACCTACATATCCACATGTAAGAGGAAATCGTGTACATAGGTATCTACAAGGCCAGTGAGGACGCTACGACGTTGGCCTTCCTCAACCGGCTGGAAGCCTTGGATGCCTTTGCTGAGAAGCACCTCGACCTCGCCACAAAAGCCGCCGCTCCTTAGCCGCCGGTCGGTGGCCCGACGCACTAAGTTGAGGAGGAGGAGGTCGTACGTTCGTGGATCCATCTTTCTTCTTGCCTTATGTAACCACCACTACGATCGCATCATCGTGGCCTTAATTCTTATTGTGCTGTTGCATTCTCGTTCCAGTCAATACCGACATGTGCGATACCTTTGCTTAATTATATGCATCACTGTAACTAGTACTCCATCCTTCAATTTATAAGTTGTGCTTACCTTTTCCATCAACTTGGTGCAACGCGTGGGCATATTGCTAGAAACACTAGAATATGTCTATATAATCCGTATGTGATAGTCCATTTGAAATCTCAAAAAGGACAAATATTTAGGTACGGAGGGAGTAATATATTAGGAGTATATCAAAACAATAGTGATTTCTTTCAAGTTTGTGAACAAATACTACTATTCTACTACTTTGGATCCGTCGCAACGCACGAGCACATTGCTGGTAAAAGGAAAAGGCCTGCCGCGTTCGCGTCGCACCCCCACACGCCCGGGAATCGGGAGTACAACACGACCCGTCTGGCACGACACATGGCTTAGGGATGGCGTGTTGCCTAGCATTTTCACTTTCATGTGGAACTACCGTTGAGCAAAACGACACCCCGCCCGCCGCCGGGTTGGAAAAAAGAAACGAGGGGAAGATCTAGCTGTAGCACGGAAGCCAAGAAATTTGGTGTAAGACAGGGCTCGTTGATAGAGTAGGAGCATTCTGTACTAGTACTACTCCTACTAGTACCAAGTTTGTACTCCTAATACTATATTACTAGTACTACCACTATACAACTAGTAGGTACGTGCACGGCACAACATCGTAGGAACAAAAAATGGGAAGATCTTGTTTTGGGTGATTTATCTTTTTTTCAATCAACGTACTATGAATAATATGATGTGGGGGGCACCCATGAAGCTTATGTGGCTTGGTTGCATGGCTACGGAAGGTTAGAGAAAAATAAATAGATAATGTGTTTAGAGTGCACTCCACTAAATAGATATATATACTTTGGATCCATTGCAACGGACCGGCACATCTATATCTATACCCCCTATATAGTGTGTGAAAAACTTTGAAAGTTGGTCGTTGGATGAAGCCAATCCGACGGTACAAAGATGGCAAATCCTAGCACTACTGGCCGTTGGATATCATTCACCAGATTCTGCCACATGTGTAATCTAGAAGACTCCATGGTTGAACTTAATTCATGACTAAGGGCCTCTTTGATTCATAGGATTGCAGAAACACAGGAATAGGAAAAAAGTAGGATTGGAATGGCATGTTCATTGGATCCCTATAGGATTTGAGTTTGTTTGATTGCGTCACATGAAAAACAAAGGATTTCTTTCAAGAGGTTGGAGTGCATGCTAGAATTCCTGTGAAACGTAGTACAAATGAATCCTTAGGAAAATATTCTACATGATCCAATCCTACGAATCAAACGACCAACGTAGGAAAAATTCCTAAGGATTCTAATCCTTCAAAGATCCTATGAAAATCATTTGAATCAAACAGACCCTAACCTTGCCACAACTAAGCTTAGGCAAAGTTATTAGTTCTTCAAAACAAGAGAAACAAGTTGGCAAGCCTAAGGGAATCTTGCCACATTTTTTGTGTGTAAGTCAAGTGGGGCCTTAGTGTGGCTTGCCTAAGGTGTGGATTGAATCAAACACTCGCCTATGTTAATCAAACTTGCCTAACCTTACATTCCACCAGATTTTGCCACATGTTAGAATCCAGAAAGCTCCACATGTAGAAGCATAATGCACAAACCACCAGAATCTCATGCGTGCAATGCACGTGTATCTTACTAGTACTAGTTGGTAGTAGTAAGAAATAAATTCCAGTTTTGGCACGAGCTCGTACTACGGGAGCACCACAAGGCCTGCCGTAGGAGTTACATTTCCCTCTCAGGGCCCACGGGACCGACCTTCAGTGTCTTAGTGGTAGAAACAAGAAACGTGATGGTCACTGTGGTTCAACTTCCGTGGACAAGCTGTCATGTCTGCTGACACATGTATATCAAAACTAGAGTGTTTATATTTCAAGCAAGTGAACAAGTATTATTCTACTACTTTGGATCCATTGCAACACAAGGGGCAGCACATTGGTAGTAGTAGTGTCCATCTCTATCTCTAGAGGCCTTCCCTCGTTCATCCTTTTCTCTCACAAGATAAACTACTCATACAAATGCATCTTGATGTTCCGTGGAATGCACGAGGATGTTTCCTTGGGGGTCTCTCCAGTGCGGCGTGGCCGTAGTTGCAAGTTGACGCCCCTTGAGATGCCGACGTTGAGGGGCACTCGGATTTCCTCCGATGAGCAGGTAAGATGAGTTTGATCACGTAGTAAATGCATTATAAAGACTACTTCCATGTCCATTTCCTAATTCTCCCCCTGCCCACTGTTTCGCAGGTTAGGCTCGGTGCGAGTGGAGATTGGCTTGCATATGTACGGGAGGGTACCAACATCAATTTGCAAAACATTTACAATGGTGAAACCGTTCCCGTAGAACTTTTGTCCAACATTGGGATCAGCCATGCAACGGGCCACCGGATGAATTGGTACGATGGAACCACGGTGAGATTGAATAAGATAGCATGAACCTTGCACATGGCGGTCAAAGGCGGACCATGTTGTCTGCGGCCGATTTGTTGCCGTACGAGTAGGAAGACGTTGTGCTCCTTTCTAACCGCATCTTCGCGGTGACAAACCAGGGGACTTATTTTGTATCGGACACATCCTACGATATACTCCCTCTCTCCCAGTTTATTTGTTTTGAATCTTTTCGTTCTAGAAGTTTCAAATTCAAATTTAGAGCTCCCCATCACATGTTGAGATTACAATGTCCATTAAATCATTGCGTGCATGTATAGCAAAGAAACAAATCTCGAGTTTGGCACGAGTTCGTGCTGCGGGAGCACCACAAGCCCTGGCGCAGGAGTTACATTTCCCTCTCAGGGCCGTCGGGACTGAGCTTCAGCGCCTTACTACACCTACCTTTGAATCAATAACATGTGGACCCGATAGGTGACTGGTCCACATGTAATGCTCCCGTAGGCAGAGGGGCAGTGGGGCCAAGAGGGGTGAGCCGCAGGTCGGGGGACGTGTGATTCCATGGGTTCGAGCGGCGTCGTGGGAATCGCAGGTGGCTGTGGTAGAAACTTGATGCTCGCCGCATTTTAGGTGGCCCACATGTCATGCACACAAAGGCAAAGGGGCGGTGCGGCCGAGAGGGGTGAGGCGCACGTCGGGGGGCGTGGTGCCGTGGGTTGGAGAGGCGTCGTGGGAATCGCGAGATGAAACGTGATGGTCGCCGTAGTTGAACTTCCATGGACAAGCTGTCATGTCTACGGGCACATGCACTGCATACCGATCACTAGAAGGAGTAGCAGAGAAATCTATATATGTGGATAAATAGTTCCTTATAGTCAAGCGGACCCATGCTACTACTCTGTTCCAAAGACATGCACACCATCGAAATAGTCCATCTATATCAATATACACCGAGAGGGAATAATTTTTTTACAAGAGAGGAAATAGTTCATCCATCCATAATGCCCTCCTGCTAGTGCAGCCTTTTCTTCTTCTTCTTATTCTTCTTCTTCTTGTTGTTCTCATTTTCTGTGGGAGATGGCTTCGCAACAAGCTCTTTGGACCTTGCAACTATCTCGAAACTCACACGGGCATCGAGCGCAACATATTTTATCCGCTCGTACGTCAAGGGATAATTCTCCCATCCAGATGACCTTAATGCCACCGTCTCGTCACCCTTCTGAAGATTTGTACCGAGCACAAAATTTTCTACATCGAATAGGGATGGTGTCTGTTTATCACAAACTTCTATAGGAATTTTGATTCTGGTTTGTAGGTCAGCGATGCTATTCAAATCAAGGTTGTACGGCTCCAGCTTCTGTTTGTCCCCTTTGATGGCTGCCCCACAGAAGTATACGTCCTCCCGAGACAAGAAATCGTGAAGCTCACATGGTATGGAGGGCGAGTGTATGATGTGGTACACCAAAACATCATCTTCGAAGCACAACTGAAGGACGGAGGCGCGCTGGATCTTCCCAGGGGCACGCTCCGTGTACTCTGCGCCGAGACCGATGACCCTCGTCTCTACCTTTTCGAGGGAGTTGGATACATTGTTGATCCACTGCCGAACAACCCTTGGGTGGATGGTGAAGGTGGCAACTATGCGCATCGAGCCTTCGACGAGGACATGTTGGACGCTAAAAACCTGCATCTCGATCTCTATCGCCATTTGGAACCGCTGGAACGGAGGGCTATGGTTTGGAGAATTAGGATTAGATGGATAGTCTAACCGAAGTAGTAGATGATTATTTAAAGAGATTAAAACAATGTGAACGCAGTGGGGTTTGGATGCAAATGAAGACGAAGGGGAGGTGAAGAAGCCGAGGAGAATCAGTTCCCGGTGGATAAGTAAATGGGAGAAGTGGCGTGCAGGCAGTTGATTAGACGGCTAGGTAGACTAAACGAAAAGGCTATGCGGGTAGACTGATGATTCGTACCTGTTTGTGTACGTGCCCATCCTTCCTGACAGGTGGGACCTATGCAAACAGATAAAAAATGTGTCATAGTTTTTTTTGAGCACGTGAGTGGGAGACACAACATTCTCTGGTTAAGGAATACTCCCTCCGTTTAGGTGAGTATAAGTCACCTTATGAAAATCAGGTTTTCCCAAAACCTTTAGGCATGGAGCATTAACTTCCTGCTCGATCCCCTCCCAGCCTCGTTAGCCAGCGTTCTCTTCCTCTGCTGCCGCATTCTACCTTTCCATTTTTCCTCTTCTCAAGTGTGGAATGATCTGCATGCCGTCCTTGATGCACCAGAACGACCACTGCATGCATCACGGCAGAGCGTTGATTGGGCATGCACAAGAATTTGGTTCTGCTCGCAATATGGATGATACCTGAACGATGAAGTGAACATGCATGCTTGCACGGGAGACCTATTTACGCTATACAATACTGGAGTACTCATGTACCTACTGGTAGTAGTAGTAGTACAACTGTGGTACACTTGATGGTCAAAATACTATTCATCCGGTCCTCACAGTGAAGTGACAACACCCTACGCCTGACACTAGTCCAGGCGGCGTGTTCGGGTTACCAAAGTCAGCCTCACCCTATGCACAGTGCAGTCTATCACCGCCACTGTATAGCACATAGGTGCCTCGCCTCGTCTCCCTCTCCGCTCCCATAGCACCACTCCATCTCCATCTCCTTCTCCATCTCCATCTCACCGTCGCCTCACTCGCCTCCCCCAGTACCACTATTCCCTCGCTAGCCGCTCCAGCACTCACATCCTTCTCCCTCGTAAATCAAGCCCCTTCCAAACTCCACCATGGCCAAACGCGAACCGCGCAACATCCATATGAGCCGCGATTGGAGCAATCTCCCCAGTGACATCCTCGACCTCTGTTGTTCGTGTATGGATATGCTGAGCGTCCTGCGGCTGGCTGCATGCTCGAGGGACATGCACATGGCCATCGTCGAAGCGAGGCCTAAGCTTTTCAAGACACCCTGCTTGCTGCTATCTGGTCTTCTGAGATTGGCTCACCATGATACGGAGGCGTGCATGATGCCCCTCGACTTCAATCCGATCTCCATTAGCCGAAACTTCTTTGCAGGTATGTAGTGGGTCGTCGTACATCATTTCCCTCGACATCGATCCGATCATCATCGCCCGAAACTTCTTGGTAGGTATGTACTACGCCGGCATGAACTCCCACTGGATGGCTGCCTTCAGAGAAGACGGTAAAAAGTTGGTGCTCGTGAACTTCTAGACCTCCCATGAGATTATCCTTCCTCCGTTGGATTATATAGAGTATTACCATCGCGGTCCAAGTCATCTAGATTACTATGTCAGTTGGACGGACCTTGTTTTGCAGAAGATTGTAATCTGCCAAGTGCCCACACGACATGCGAATTACGCAAACTTCAAGCTAATTGCCTTGTTCGACCGCGGACTCGCCTATCTTTAGGACGGTGCCTTCTTTAGCTGGAGACAACTCGGCTCGCAGTGGATCATCATCAATGATGATACACACTTCTATGATGCTATTGAACACAATGTCATCATCTACGCGATCGACAAAGCAGATGGCACCACGTATTGCTGGGACGACGCGTGTATGTTGTTTCCTCTCATGTTAATGATGACGCCATGACACTGTTTGAACTTTTTGTGATGATTGGCATATCTCTGTTTGAGCAGAATTTGAGTAGAACTATGGCAATGTATTAGAGACGCCGTAAATCAGCTATATTTGGAATAAGTTAATTTATGCGATTGTGACCATGTCATTACAGCCAATTTGTACCCTGAATAATCAAACTGTTAGGAATATATGGATATTATCCTTATTTTACAGTAATCTATATACTACTACTAAATATGAGTGTGTATCAATGGCCATGTTAGTTTCCTCATTTTCATGATGTAGAAACATGCACCACACTGTTGGTTTCATCTAACCATACATTAGGGAAGTAAATGTGCATATGGAGAACTCTATATTTGGAAGTAGTGAAATCCTGCAATGCTTACCATGTGTACATACCTATATCCGCCCTTCAGCAATCAATGGCTAGAATAATATCCTCACAAATTTTTTCCCACAGAACACGAGTATATAACAATGCATGGTCTGTTAGTTACCTTGAAGAATTTGTTTGTGAGGATAGAACATGATTACATAACATGCATGACATGGTAGTTTCCTGTGAAGAATCAATTGCGAGATGACATGAGTATAACCATGCATAGCACTTCTATATTTTCGAACCCAGTATACATTTCCCTGTATTTTCCTCCCAGTTCCAACAGGGACATATCAATGCTGTTTCTTGCATTATCCTACTCATACTCTAAAAAATGCTGATCTTACATTAACAATGCCTATCCGTTTTGATATGATGCAGTGTCCCTATAGTTACTACCCTTTGTTATCACACCACCTTTGCCAAAAACAAGGAAGCACAACTAGTTCCTCGCTCGATCAGACGACGGCAAAAGACTGATGATCATTCGGACACATGAGCCGGAAAAGTTATATTGCAAAAACCCCACTGTATACAAGCACCGTGTAATACGTGAGTATCCGGACAGTGGATGTTACGTCTATGAGCATGATACCATCTTGTTGGGGCCTTTAGGATTTTTTAGTTGGAGGCAGGTAAACAGCCTTGGTTCACACTCTCTGTTTCTCGGACTCAATTATCTGATTAACCAGGAGATCACCGTTGGCAAGGACCTTTATGGCAGAGAGGCTCTATTTTCTATGGAAAACTATGTCTACACGGCGAGCCCTAGGAGTTCGGGAGCAAACTCCCCTGATTGTCAATGATATAGCCTGCAGCCAAAAGAAGGTGAGAATGACAAAGGCATCTGGATTAACTTTGATCCTTGGAGGTCTCAATTACGACAGGCATTGATGTGGTTCGAGCCTTCAGGTTGATAGGTAATTGGGCTGTTGCATCGAAAGGGTGGAGTACTGGTGTCTCCGGATCACTGATCGCTAAAGCAGGGCTGCAAATTATGATGCTATTGGATCATCTCTTCGAATGACTTTGTTGTCTTTGCTGCTAGTTCTGGATGGGTAGTTCTTTCTTTTGTTATGCATATTCCTTGTCATTTGGTCATCCTCGTCTATGTCACACTTACTATGTAATAGTTGCTTCTGTTTAGAATGTCATTCTCGTCTGGATCACGAGAGTCTGAGCGCTGCAGATGGGTGGGTTTTGGTGGTGTAGCAAGACTTCTTATGGACTATCATGTCTTGCTGTTTATGTCAGTAGTAGTCACTAGTCAGTGTTTGAATGTTGTATATATCGTTGTTTTGAACTGTTTATTGTCTCGAACTACTGGTGGGCTAAATGAGGGCATCGCCATTCTCCAGTGTTCGGAGTATATCTCCTTTTTTCAAGTTATATAATTTGAGCTCAGTGTCTTTTCGATGATGTACACTTGTTTGGGCCAGTGAGGTGTCGTTGAATATGGGCCGAGTAGTAATGCAATGCCAAACAGGTCAATTATGACTCTCAGGCCGGGCTCTCAAAAGATCCTGAAAAAAAGGCCGGGCTCTCCAAAAAAGAATGAATAAGGACTCTTAGGCCGACATGTGGGCGCCACCGGTGTTTTCGTGCGCTTGTGCGCCGAGAGCATATTGGCGCGTGCTCGAAATTCATGCTACCTTTTCATCCATAGTCTCCCGCCCCTCCCCCACCTCTGGAATCTCGATTCCTACTCCACTTCCCCCAAATCCCCCTCCTGTACTCCCTGTACTCAAGCGCACTATCATGGCGCCGGTCAACGCGGATCTCCGAGCTGGAGATCCTGAGGTCCGTCCTGCCTTCGGCCGCTGCGTGCTGTCGCTCAATAGTGGCATGGCGGCGCTTGACGACCAGTTTGCCAGCAAAGTGCTGATGGTAACCATCAACGGCGACCGGCCTCCCGTCTCGCCGGATGACCTTGTCAAAGCTCTTGGCTTTGTGCACGGCATCCAAATAAGTGACTTGCTCGTCGAAGTCTGTCCGCCACCGGCTGATTTCTTCGTCAGGTTCTGGACAACTTTCGACTGCAGTCGTGTGTTCGAATCTTCCCGGCGTTTGTTCTGCGATGGCGCGCTGGTGAGCTTTGATCGGTGGCACCCAGGATGGGGCTCGGTGCCCTCTGAGCTTGAGTTTTTAACAAAGCTTACCTTCCACGGCATGCCTCGATGTGCTTGGAACAGCGAGTCCATGAACGAGCTTATCAACGACCTTGGAGGTGAGCTCGTAAGTATGTTTGTTCCTCCAGACAGCTGGGCTCTGACGGTTATGGCACGGATGAAGAAGCCGTCCACCATACCGAAGGTGATTGGTGTTGAGATACCGGTGCAGGAACCGGGGTTGTACTATTCGTCGCCACAAAGGCCGCCGCGGACCACGTTAGGGATGTACCTGTATCGAGTGTTCGTGCATGTCAAAGAAGTGGTCAATCCATCAATCGAAGTCCTGCCGTCGCCGCTGGTGCCAGGGTCCGCCGACGACGTCCATTACAGGAGTCAACGTCAGAATTTCCCCTTGTTGCTCGGAACGATGGATGGCACAGGGCCTACTCCATCGCGCGGCGGAGGCCACTGCTTCTTTGGGAGAAGAGGCAGGGCTGCCTGCATGGATGTGCTCTAATTTGAGGTAACAACTGAATCTTGTCAGATACTAGTTAAATCCGAGCTATGGGTGTGAAGCACTGATATGCTAGTACATTTGATTGTGACCTGTTCTAATTTTGTACCTGAACTTTTTTTAGAAAGGGTTGTACGTCAACTTAATGTGCTAGGAGAACTTATTGTGTTGTCTATCTGTTTTCTTTGCACAACATTCAAGATATTTCCCCGTCATTGATAAAGACGATGAACCGTTATGTACGACTTTGTTGGTTTCAACATATCCCTTCCCGTAGCGATCTACTGCTTCCATCCTGATTGTGCCGCGTGCGTGAAATTTTTGTATGCAAGTTCAGTGTGCTATGATGTTCTATATGATTGTGTCAACTATATAAGTTTTTACTGAGCATCAGCAATGCATATGGCTGAAAGATGTATTTACGAGCATCAGCCGATGGGTTTCTCTCTCTATCTCTCTCTCTCTCTCACACACACACACACGCGCGCACGTGCACACACGCACAAGTGGGACCCGTTGAATTATTTATTTGCTCGTGATAGCTTTTAATTAGGTTCCATTGTAATCTAACTTTTTTCTGAAGTTATTAATTAAGCTCAGTGACTTCAAAAAGTTGTACAGAAGCCTTGTTTGGGCTTTTCCACTGTGGGCCGACTGGAGCTAATTGGCTCGCTGTGGGCTAATTGTTTTTGCAAAAGTGTTAATCATGTATTTAAAAAATATGTGTATTGTGACCTCCTCCGCTCGCTGTGGGCCCACTGTTGACTAAAAAAATATGTCTTAAAAAGTGTTAATTATGTATTTAAAAATTGTTAAATGTGTGTATAAAAAATGTTCCTTATCTATACAAATTTTTTTAATGTGTGTATAAAAAATAGCTTTTTTCAACATCAGCAATGCAACTGGGCCGACAGTTGTACACAATAGCTGGGTCAACTTGTTATTCTCCGCCTCGTTGGGCTGCAAACTTTCCTAGGAGGTATGCATTAGGCTTAACAAGAAGAAGGACTTTAAGAAATAATAAATGGGATATAATTATAATAACTACAGTTACTATGCACCAAACACGTAATTAGCTTGAAAAATATATTATTTTTGGAATTTGAAAATTTTAATTTCATTACTTGTTGCGCGCGCAATATTTCGTTGGATTTTAACGTAATACAACTTTATTTTGAAATTATATTTAACCTGACTAGAAATTTCGGATACAAATATTTCGGATCCCATCAAAATGTGGGAATTTTTTTGAATTCTGTTTTGAGCGGTTGTTTGAAATTATTAATCGTTGTCCTAGCTAGAAGTTGGGCTGTACTTTTAACAAACTGTAAATGGGCTGTAGTAAATTCCATTAGAATTAAAAAAATGGGCTGTACATTCTTACAAATCGCAAATGGGCTATATGCGCTCTGCTAAATCCGAGCTGTGGGCCTACTAAGTTAACGCGTACCAAGGGCTTTGTCAACTTAGTCAATATAAATGATTCTAGATGCAGTGATCGTATGATGTCCATCCAACGTCTGTAGTGCTTCTTCAACCCCTAGTCTTATTGCTCCAGCCGCCCAAAGCAGCGCCGGTCGTCTCGCGTGCTCCTGCCTCCCGTGGCCGGTTGTGATGCCGCAGAGGCCTCACCGCCCCATACTACTCCCACCGCTGGCCAGGCCATCCCTCTACTCACCCACATCCCCTGTTATTCTGCGGTGACGTCAGCCTCACACCGCAGCCGAACCAGTGAACCCTCGTACTCCTCTCCGCGCGGGCTTCCACTGCTGCGTCTTCCCCGGCTCCGCGCCGTCCCCTTCCTAGGCCTCGCCGTCGTCCAGACCACCGCCCTGGTGCTCTCGGCGCGGCATGGTCAACATGGTCAACGACCGACTTCCATCGGAAGAGTACTGTACGTGGAGAGGCTGACAGCTGGGTCCACGGCAGCCGCAAGGAAGTGCCTCCTTATTATGCGCAAAATAATTATCCCTCCACCTCACAGCGGGGACCCACCGGATGGGCGACCGCATTTCGCGAAAAAATGATTCGCCCCCTGACTGCTGGGACCCACGAGCTACATCTTCGCACGGAAGGAAGTGCGTCCAAAAAAACAATTCGCCCCCCAGACTGCTGGGACCCACCAGCTACATCTTCGCACGCAAGGAAGTGCGTCCAGGCAAAAAAACAAAACAATTCGCCCCCTGACTGCTGGGACCGACCAGCTACATCTTCGCAGGCAAGGAAGTGCCTGACAGTCAGGACCCACCTGGTCGAAGCGTACGTAGCGTTCTCATTCTGGTCGCGAACGTGTACGTACATACTGGTCGATGTAGAGGCGCGCACGTGTCATAGTACAGGCGCGCACGTAGCATGTACACGTACATACATCGGCCAGGGTGCAAGAAAGAAAATACGGTCATGTATGTTTACATACGGGCGGGGTCACGAACGCCTACTCGCGCATACATACGGGCGGCCAGGGCTCATGTACATGGCTGGGTCGGAACGGAGAAACATCGTCGTCATCGTGTTCATGGGGAGGCAACGAAATGCATCATATTCATGGGGAGGCAACGGAATGCGTCGTGTTCATCGGGAGGGTTTGGATGGAATAGGCGATGGAAACGAGGCCTGGCGTACCGCAGAACGGAGGAAACGGCCTTGTGTTCGACCAGCCACGTTTGAAATGGGATCCTGTTCATCGAGAGGGGTCTGGCGTACCGCAAAATGGAGGAAAGGGACCTCCTACGGTCGAAATGGGGGTACTGTTGATCGGGAGGGGTGTGGCGTACCGCAAAACGGAGGAAACGGACTTGTGTTGGAGCGCTACGGTCGAAACAGGGGTCCTGTTCATCGGGAGGGTGTGGCGTACCGCAAAACGGGACTCCACGGGATACTGTTCATCTCCATCGTCGACCTCCTCTAGCCTCCACGGGCTCCTGTTCATCCAGCCTCCACCGCGCGCTACTCCACCGGCTACTGTTCAACCACCCCTCCACCGTCTACTGTTCATCCAGCCCTCCACACCACGGGGTCCTGTTCAACCACCCCTCCACGGGCACCCCTTCACCGTCTACTGTTCATCCAGCCCTCCACGCCACGGTGTCATGTTCAACCACCCCTCCACCGTCTACTGTTCATCCAGCCCTCCACACCACGGGGTCCTATTCATCCACCCCTCCACGGGCACCCCTCCACCATCTACTGTTTATCCAGCCCTCCACCACACCACGGGGTCCTGTTCATCCAGAGGCAACGCCACCGCTCACTGTTCATCCAAACCCCCCCGCAACGCTCACTGTTCATCCCATCAATCGACTTCAGTTAGCAGCAGTAGCGAAGGAATCGCTCGATCGGGTTCAGTTAACAGCCATCAATCGATCGCTCGGGTTCAGTAACATGTAGCCTGCAGTGCAATCGCTCGGGTTCAGTTAGAGCCCAACGCCTCGCTCGGGTTTAGTTAGAGTCAACACCTCGCACACACGCGCGTACGTGTACGAGAGAAACGCGCATCGCTCGGCCCCCGACCTCCCACCGTAACCGTGAACTCCCCGAAATTTTCCTCCCCCTCGCTTCTACCACGGTTTTTTCCGTCATGGACGGCCCAAAGAATGTCATGCAGCTGCGTCTCCGGCCCGCCCAGGACGAAAAGCCCATTTTCTGTCATGATTTTTGTCATAGAAGTAGGAGCCCACCACATCTATGATGATACCGGGTTTTGTCACAATTATTGTCATAGAAGTGTCATATGTATGACAGCAAAAAATTTCGTTCGGCCCAAAATGTCATGGATGTGTCTTTTTTTGTAGTGATGAAAGCTTAACAAAAAAACTAAGTGGGTGCGCATCCAACTTGCTTGCTCACGAAGACCTAGGGCAATTTGAGGAAGCCCATTATTGGAATATACAAGCCAAGTTCTATAATGTAAAATTCCCACTAGTTTATGAAAGTGACAACATAAGAGACTCTCTATCATGAAGATCATGGTGCTACTTTGAAGCACAAGTGTGGAAAAAGGATAGTAACATTGTCCCTTCTCTCTTTTTCTCTCATTTTTTATTTGGTCCTTCTTTTTTGGCTAATGTCTACTACACAACCTTCTTCTTGTAGACGTTGTTGGGCCTCCAAGTGCAGAGGTTTGTAGGACAATAGCAAATTTCCCTCAAGTGGATGACCTAAGATTTATCAATCCATGGGAGGCGTAGGATGAAGATGGTCTCTCTGAAGCAACCCTGCAACCAAATAACAAAGAGTCTCTTGTGTCCCCAACACACCCAATACAATGGTAAATTGTGTAGGTGCATGCTACCTCTTGAGCACTGTGTTGGTTTTCCCTTGAAGAGGAAAGGGTGATGCAGTAAAGTAGCGTAAGTATTTCCCTCAGTTTTTGAGAACCAAGGTATCAATCCAGTAGGAGATCACGCTCGAGTCCCACGCACCTACACAAACAAATAAGAACCTCGCAACCAACGCGATAAAGGGTTGTCAATCCCTTTACGGTCACTTACGAGACTGAGATATGATAGATATGATAAGATAATATTTTTGGTATTTTTATGATAAAGAGAAATAAAGATGAAAGTAAAATAAATGGCAAAGGAAATAGCTAAGTGTTGGAAGATTAATATGATGGAAGATAGACCCGGGGGCCATAGGTTTCACTAGTGGCTTCTCTCAAGGGCATAAGTATTACGATGGGTAAACGAATTACTGTCGAGCAATTGATAGAATTGAGCATAGTTATGAGAATATCTAGGTATGATCATGTATATAGGCATCATGTCCGCGACAAGTAGACCTAAACGATTCTGCATCTACTACTATTACTCCACGCGTCGATTGCTATCCAACATGCATCTAGAGTATTAAGTTCATAAGAACAGAGTAATGCTTTAAGTAAGATGACATGATGTAAAGGGATAAACTCATGTAATATGATATAAACCCCATACTTTTATCCTTGATGGCAACAATACAATACGTGTCGGTTCCCTTTCTGTCACTGGGATCGAGCACCGCAAGATTGAACCCAAAGCTAAGCACTTCTCCCATTGCAAGAAAGATCAATCTAGTAGGCCAAACCAAACTGATAATTCGATGAGACTTGCAAAGATAAACTAATCATACATAAAAGAATTCAGAGAAGATTCAAATATTGTTCATAGATAAACTTGATCATAAACCCACAATTCATCGGATCTCGACAAACACACTGCAAAAGAAGATTACATCGAATAGATCTCCAAGAGAATCGAGGAGAACTTTGTATTGAGATCCAAAGAGAGAGAAGAAGCCATCTAGCTAATAACTATGGACTCGTAGGTCCAAAGTAAACTACTCACACATCACCGGAGAGGACATGGAGTTGATGTAGAGGCCCTCTGTGATCAATGCCCCCTCCGACGGAGCTCCGGAAATGTAACATCCCAAAATTCTAAATTTTGGAATGTTATAGTAAATAGATAGATTTGATTGATTGTTTGTTTGATTGTGTGAAGTTGAGTGAAATTCGAAACCTTTTTGAAAGTTAAATGAGAAGGAATAAAAGGACTTTCCCAAACTTTCACCCTTTTTGCATTTTGATCTCCGTGAATTCAAATTCTTTTCACCACAAAACCCTAGAGAGAAGATGACATGACTTCTTCCATTTATTTAAATGAAAAGGGGTGTTGAAAATATTTGAATCTCATTTGAAAATATTTCCAGTTCTGAAACTTTAAGCAACTCAATGATTTTCATGAGAGAAGATAAAATGACTTCTTCAAAACATATGAAATATGACTTGGGAGTTTCAAAGAAACTCAAATTTAAAATCCATTTGAAATTATTATTTTTCAATTTGGGTTATTTGAGTTTTATTCAAATTATTTTTCTCCAAAAACAAAATACATGGAAAATAGGGTAACATGATTCCCTACAATAGAAAATTGGAGAAAAATTAATTTGAAATCATTTTGTTATTTTAAAATGATTTTTAGTGGGTTTTATTGAATTAGTAGCATTGTTTGATTTATTCAAATTTTTGTAGATTTTATTTAAAGTTATAAAAAAATTCATGTTGTAGGAAATCTTTTCCTGAAAATTTTGATATATTATATGCCTATGTAAAAGTTTTTATTTATTTTGCTTTTATTTTTGTTTTGCTGGAAAAATGTATATTTTCAAATAATAATAATAATCATAATAATAATAAAAACCCCTCTAGACCGACCGGACCGGGCCAGCCCAGCTCGCCAGGCCACGGCCCAGTCGGCCCACGCTAGTGCCCCGCCGTCCCCGAGCTCCCGCAGGAGTTCGTCTCCCGCACGGGAGCGCCGCCGCCGGAGTCCGACCGGACTCCGCGACCGCCTTGCCCCGTCCCGCACGCAAGAGTTGCCGCCTCCTCCCTCCATAAATAGCTCCGCCCCGCCCCGCGCCTTTCCTCGCATCACGCCCGCCGCCGCCTCGCGAACCACCGCGCCGCCGCCGCATCCCGCTGGATCTGCGACGCTGCATCGCCGCCGCACCACTGCTGCCGCCCACCGCCGCACCATTGCGACGCCATGTCGCTGCTGTCGCCCCGCGCCGACGCCCGCTGCTACGTCTTGAGCTTGCGTTGGTTTTCCCCGAAGAAGAAGGGATGATGCAGCAGAGTAGCGTAAGTATTTCCCTCAGTTTTTGAGAAACAAGGTATCAATCCAGTAGGAGCCCACGCTCAAGTCCCTCGTACCTGCACAAAGCGATAGCTACTCGCAACCAACGCGATTAAGGGTTGTCAAGCCCTTCATGGTCACTTACGAGAGTGAGATCTGATAGATATAATATTTTTGGTATTTTTGATATAAAGATGCAAAGTAAAAAGTAAAGGCAAAGTAAATAGCAAAACAATATAAAAGTGATGGAGATTGATATGATGAGAATAGACCCGGGGGCCATAGGTTTCACTAGTGGCTTCTCTCAAGAGCATAAGTATTCTACGGTGGGTGAACAAATTAATGTTGAGCAATTGATAGAATTGAGCATAATTATGAGAAAATCTAGGCATGATCATGTATATAGGCATCACGCCGGTGACAAGTAGATCGAAACGATTCTGCATCTACTACTATTACTCCACTCATCGACCACTATCCAGCATGCATCTAGAGTATTAAGTTAAAAACAGAGTAACGCCTTAAGCAAGATGACATGATGTAGAGAGATAAATTCATGCAATATGAAATAAACCCCATCTTGTTATCCTCAATGGCAACGATACAATACGTGCCTTGCTGCCCCTTCTTTCATTGGGTAAGGACACCGCAAGATCGAACCCAAAGCTAAGCACTTCTCCCATGGCAAGAACTACCAATCTAGTTCGCCAAACCAAATGGATAATTCGAAGAGACTTGCAAAGATAACCAATCATACATAAAAGAATTCAGAGAAGATTCAAATATTATTCATAGATAGACTTGATCATAAACCCACAATTCATCAGTCTCAACAAACACACCGCAAAAAGAAGATTACATCGAATAGATCTCCACAAGAGAGGGGGAGAACTTTGTATTGAGATTCAAAGAGAGAGAAGAAGCCATCTAGCTACTAACTATGGACCCGAAGGTCTGAGGTAAACTACTCACACTTCACCGAATGGGCTAGGATGATGTAGAAGCCCTCCGTGATGACGGCCCTCCTCCGGCGGAGCTCCGGAACAGGCCCCAAGATGGGATCTCGTGGATACAGAAAGTTGCGGCGGTGGAATTAGGTTTTTGGCTCCTGTTACGGTCATTTGGGGGTACCTGTCTATATATAGGAGGAAGGAGTACGTCGGTGGAGCACCAAGGGGCCCACGAGGCAGGGGGCGCGCCCTAGGGGGGGCGCCTCCCACCCTCGTGACCACCTCTTTGATCCCTTGCAGTAGGGTCCAAGTGTCCTGGATCACATTCGATGAGAAAATCACGTTTCCGAAGATTTTATTCCGTTTGGACTCCGTTTGATATTTTGTTTATCCGAAACACTGAAATAGGCAAAAAATAATTCTGGGCTTGGTTTCCGGTTAATAGGTTAGTCCCAAAAATAATATAGAAGTGGAAAATAAAGCCCAATATAGTCCAAAATAGTAGATAATATAACATGGAGCAATCAAAATTTATAGATACGTTGGAGATGTATCAGGCATCCCCAAGCTTAATTCCTCCTCGTCCTCGAGTAGGTAAATGATAAAAGGAGAATTTTTGATGCGGAGTGCTACTTGGCATAATTTCAATGCAAATCTTCTTAATTGTGGTATGAATATTCAGATTAGAAAGATTCAAGACAAAAGTTTATATTGACATAGAAAATAATAATACTTCAACCATACTAACAAAGCAATTATGTCTTCTCAAAATAACATGGCCAAAGAAAGTTATCCCTACAAAATCATATAGTCTGGCTATGCTCCATCTTCCCCACACAAAGTATTTAAATCATGCACAACCCCGATGACAAACAAGCAATTGTTTCATACTCTAACTTTTTCAAAACTTTTTCAATCTTCACGCAATACATGAGCGTGAGCCATGGATATAGCACTATAGGTGGAATAGAATGGTGGTTGTGGAGAAGACAAAAAGGAGAAGATAGTCTCACATCAACTAGGCGTATCAACAGGCTATGGAGATGGCCGTCAATAGATATCAATGTGAGTGAGTAGGGATTGCCATGCAACGGATGCACTAGAGCTATAAATGTATGAAAGCTCAACAAAAGAAACTAGTGGGTGTGCATCGAACTTGCTTGCTCATGAAGACTTAGGGCAATTTTAGGAAGCCCATCATTGGAATATACAAGCCAAGTTCTATAACGTAAAATTCCCACTAGTATATGAAAGTGACAACATATGAGACTCTCTATATGACGAACATGGTGCTACTTTGAAGCACAATATATGAGACTTGCTATATTATGGTGCTACTTTGAAGCACAAGTGTGGAAAAAAGGATAGTAGCATTGCCCTTTTTTATTTATTTATATTTTTGGGCCTTCTTTTTTTCTTTGGCCTTTTTTGGGACAATGCTCTATTGAATGATGATCATCACACTTCTATTTATTTACAACTCGATACTAAAACAAAGTATGACTCTATATGAATGCCTCCGGCGGTGTACCAGGATATGCAATGAATCAAGAGTGACAAGTATGGAAGAATTATGAACAGTGGCTTTGCCACAAATACTATGTCAACTACATGATCATGCTAAGCAATATGACAATGATGGATGTGTCATGATGAACTAGATGGTGGAAAGTTGCATGGCAATATATCTCGGAATGGCTATGGAAATGCCATAGTAGGTAGGTATGGTGGCTGTTTTGCGGAAGGTATATGGTAGGTGTATGGTACCGGCGAAAGTTGCGCGGTATTGGAGAGGCTAGCAAAGGTGGAAGGGTGAGAGTGCGTATGATCCATGGACTCAACATTAGTCATAAAGAACTCATATACTTATTGCAAAAAATTAGAAATTATCAAAGCAAAGTATTACGCGCATGCTCCTAGGGGGATAGATTGGTAGGAAAAGACCATCGCTCGTCCCCGACCGCCACTCATAAGGAAGACAATCAATAAATAAATCATGCTCCGACTTCACCACATAACGGTTCACCATACGTGCATGCTACGGGAATCACAAACTTCAACACAAGTATTCTTTAAATTCACAACTACTCAACTAGCATGACTTTAATATTACCAGCTCCATATCTCAAAACAATTATCATGCTTCAATCTTTTCTTAGTATTCAACACACTCAACAGAAAGTTTCACAAATCTTGAATACCAAGCATATTATTATTAGGCAAATTACCATGCTATTAAGAGACTCTCAAAATAATTTAAGTGAAGCATGAGAGATGAATAGTTTCTTTAAAACGAATCCACCACCGTGCTCTAAAATATCTAAGTGAAGCACATAGAGCAAAATTATCTAGCTCAAAAGATATAAGTGAAGCAGATAGAGCAAAATTATCTAGCTCAAAAGATATAAGTGAAACACATAGAGCAAAATTATCTAGCTCAAAAGATATAAGTGAAGCACATAGAGTATTCTATCAAATTTTAATTCATGTATGGCTCTCTCAAAAGGTGTGTACAGCAAGGATCATTGTGGCATACTAACAAACAAAGACACAAATAATACAAGATGCTCCGAGCAAAACACATATCATGTTGGTGAATAAAAATATAGCTCCAAGTAAATTACCGATGGAAGTGGACGAAAAGAGGGGATGCCTTCCGGGGCATCCCCAAGCTTTGACTTTTTGGTTTCTTTGGATTATCTTGGGGTGCCATGTGCATCCCCAAGCTTAGGCTCTTGCCACTCCTTGTTCCATGATCCATCAAAAGAATTCACCCAAAACTTGAAAACTTCACAACACAAAACTCAAGATACAAAACTCGTGAGCTCCGTTAGCGAAAGAAAACAAAAGACCACTTCAAGGTACTGTAATGAACTCATTCTTTATTTATATTGGTGTTAAACCTACTGTATTCCAACTTATCTATGAATTATAAACTATTTTACTAGCCATAGATTCATCAAAATAAGCAAACAACACACGAAAAACAGAATCTGTCAAAAACAGAACAGTCTGTAGTAATCTGTAGCTAGAGCAAGATCTGGAACCCCCAAAATTCTAAAATAAATTGCTAGACGTGAGGAATTTATCTATTAATCATCTTCAAAAAGAATTAACTAAATAGCACTATTTAAATAAAAATTACAGCAGTTCTCATGAGCACTAAAGTTTCTGTTTTTTACAGCAAGTTCAACAAGACTTTCCCCAAGTCTTCCCAACGGTTCTACTTGGCACAAACACTAATTAAACACAAAAAACACAACGAAAACAGAGGCTAAATAATTTATTTATTACTAAACAGGAGCAAAAAGAAAGGAATAAAAATAAAATTGGGTTGCCTCCCAACAAGCGCTATCGTTTAACGCCCCTAGCTAGGCATAACGAGCAAGGATAGATCTAGGTATTGCCATAGTAATAAGATAGATTGGTGAAACTCATTTAATATTATATATGTTCGGCAACAAGTTTTCTTTGAGGCAAGCAAAAGTAATCAAAATGATTAAATTTAACGGGACAAAAGTCCCCAAGATCAACCTTGGGAGGTATAGGTTCCTCCTTTGGTCCTTCATAATGCACCACCAATTCATCATTATAAGCATTCTTTTGACAGAACTTTGTGAGCCTATATTCAAGAGAATATACTAGTTAATTATTTCGAATAGCCAAATCATCATTAAGATCAGAAATTCTATCAACTAAAACATTGGTAGGAACCTTTCTTCTAAGATTTTCATTGAAAGCAACATAATCTAGAGATTGAAAACGCATTATTTCTTCTTGATCAAAGAGGATAGCCTCTATGGGAGGACGGCAAGCATCCACCCTATAATGCGCAAAGATTTCTTTGGCTTCTCTTATTATGAATCTAAACTCATGAGCCAAAAAGATAGTAGCGGCACGCTTAACAGAAGAATGCTCAATATTAGAAAATTCCAGAAAAATCCTTTGTATGGAAGGATGCATGTGCATGAATTGTCTTTCAAGTTCAACTACAAGCATGGCAATAGCGTCCGCAAGACTACTAGTTCTGTGAAGGATAGAACTACCCATAGAAGGTAAAGCACCGGCACAAGTAAAGAAATCTTGAATAACTCCTTTTCCAATAATATTACCACTACCAACAAAGAATTTCTTTGTATGAAAGATGGTAGGTTCTTTAGCAGGAGTATCAGAATTTTCCATGATATTGTTATTGCCCAAATTGGCGATAAATTCCCCGGTTTCAGACATAACGACAAGTAGGCAAGCAAACTAACATACAAGCAAACAAGAGCAAACGAGCAAAAGAGGCAAACAGAGAGGGAGGATAAAGAAAGAGGGCGAATAAACGGCAAGGGTGAATTGGGGGGAGAGGAAAACGAGAGGCAAATGGCAAATAGTGTAATGCGAGAGATAGGGATTGTGATGGGTACTTGGTATATTGACTTTTTGCATAGACTCCCCGGCAACGGCGCCAGAAATCCTTCTTGCTACGTCTTGAGCTTGCGTTGGTTTTCCCCGAAGAGGAAGGAATGATGCAGCAGAGTAGCGTAAGTATTTCCCTCAGTTTTTGAGAACCAAGGTATCAATCCAGTAGGAGCCCACGCTCAAGTCCCTCGTACATGCACAAAGCGATAGCTACTCGCAACCAACGTGATTAGGGGTTGTCAAGCCCTTCACGATCACTTACGAGAGTGAGATCTGATAGATACAATATTTTTGGTATTTTTGATATAAAGATGCAAAGTAAAAAGTAAAGGCAAAGTAAATAGCAAAACAATATAAAAGTGATGGAGATTGATATGATGAGAATAGACCCGGGGGCCATAGGTTTCACTAGTGGCTTCTCTCAAGAGCATAAGTATTCTACGGTGGGTGAACAAATTACTGTTGAGCAATTGATAGAATTGAGCAAATTATGAGAATATCTAGGCATGATCATGTATATAGGCATCACGTCGGTGACAAGTAGATCGAAACGATTCTGCATCTACTACTATTACTCCACTCATCGACCGCTATCTAGCATGCATCTAGAGTATTAAGTTAAAAACAGAGTAACGCCTTAAGCAAGATGACATGATGTAGAGAGATAAATTCATGCAATATGAAATAAACCCCATCTTGTTATCCTCGATGGCAATGATACAATACGTGCCTTGCTGCCCCTTCTTTCATTGGGTAAGGACACCGCAAGATCGAACCCAAAGCTAAGCACTTCTCCCATGGCAAGAACTACCAATCTAGTTGGCCAAACCAAACGGATAATTCGAAGAGACTTGCAAAGATAACCAATCATACATAAAAGAATTCAGAGAAGATTCAAATATTATTCATAGATAGACTTGATCATAAACCCACAATTCATCGCTCTCAACAAACACACCGCAAAAAGAAGATTACATCGAATAGATCTCCACAAGAGAGGGGGAGAACTTTGTATTGAGATTCAAAGAGAGAGAAGAAGCCATCAAGCTACTAACTGTGGACCCGAAGGTCTGAGGTAAACTACTCACACTTCATCGGAGGGGCTAGGATGATGTAGAAGCCCTCCGTGATGACGGCCCTCTTCCGGCGGAGCTCCAGAACAGGCCCCAAGATGGGATCTCGTGGATACAGAAAGTTGCGGCGGTGGAATTAGGTTTTTGGCTCCTGTTCTGATCGTTTGGGGGTACGTGTGTATATATAGGAGGAAGGAGTACGTCGGTGGAGCACCAAGGGGCCCACGAGGCAGGGGGGCGCCCCCCACCCTCGTGACCACCTCTTTGATCCCTTACAGTAGGGTCCATGTATCCTGGATCACGTTCGGTGAGAAAATCACGTTTCCGAAGATTTTATTCCGTTTGGACTCCGTTTGATATTCTGTTTATCCGAAACACTGAAATAGGCAAAAAAAAGCAATTCTGGGCTGGGCCTCCGGTTAATAGGTTAGTCCCAAAAATAATATAAAAGTGGAAAATAAAGCCCAATATAGTCCAAAACAGTAGATAATATAGCATGGAGCAATCAAAAATTATAGATACGTTGGAGACGTATCGCCCGCCGCTGCCATCGCCGCCCTTGCCTCACTGCGGCAAACCTCGCCACTGCCGGACTTGCTAACTGCCGCTGGCGGTTTTCGACGGAAAACCGCCCCGAACCGGTACAAACTGACCCCGTTTTCTTTTATGTTTTCCTTTAGTTCGATTTTATTTTATAGATCGGTTTTTCTTTTAGAATGGTTTTTATATATTAGGTTAGTTATTTTGCGAGCGTTCGTTAGCTAGGGTTCGTTAGCGATCGGTAACGAACGTTCACTATTTAGTCTTTTTCTTTTATTTTTAGTTTTCTGCCAGGGACCTATTAGCTAGGTTTTATTTACAGATTAGCCCCTGGTTTTCAAACGACCGCAACTTTTTACTCGTTTGTCCAAATCCAACGAAACCAACGCTCATGTCTTCATTATGATCTCCTCTATCCAGTAATCCAACCAAAACATGTTTTTGAAAGTTTAAAATTTGAATTAGACCAGATTTGTATTCAAACTTCTTTTGCTCATAACTTGAGTTTCCTAACTCCGTTTGACTTGATTCTTTTGGCAAATTGAAGCTCTTGACCTAAACTTTCTGATAAGTCCGAATTTACATAATTTTGGTACTGTTAGAAATTGTTTTATGTTGCAAGAGTTATTTGCTTGGTTTTGATGTTTTCCGAACTGTCTTCTTCGTTTTCCCGATCTTCTGAGTAATTTCTTAGGTGTGGTTACTATTGCTTGCTTACGATAGATTGACCGGAGTGTGATGAGTAGATATATCAAGAGTTATGAGTGCGAATCATCTTCATCAACATTGCAGGCAAGTTCACACTTTGATCATATTCCTTTATCACCCAGTTTTATTGAATTAGTTCCAATCCTCAAACATTGCATGATTAGGATCTAATTAAATTGTGGGTTTTGGGAAAGTAGCTGAGGTAGTACCTACTGCCTGATTTATTATCAAACCCTGGGAGTTACCTCTATGCGTTATGCTTATATTGCCATGCTATGCTCGTAGACGTGGATTGGTTGAGAGTATTCATGACAAATGTGAGATTGTTAATTAATGGTTTACTTAAGGTGGCAACTTTAACACACATCTGGGTGGATTGAGGCACCTGAGTATTCCGGCGATTGCTTGTTTAGGCACCTGGGTATTCCAGCGATTGCCTGTTTTTCTTTATGGACCGCCACCTAGGCCCAAAGGGATCATGAGATTATTCATACTAGAAACTTCCGTGTGCAGCCACAAGCTATTATGGGCTCTAGCATAGTTGAGTAAGTCGTTTGAACTCTTACAGTGGTAGACTAGCAAATGTAGGGGATGTAGGTGGTACGGTCTACCCATCGTAAGGTGCAAATGCTTCTGAAAGACTGTGTCTCGGTCATCCGTTTCTCAAACACCATGTAGTGTGAGAAATCCAATGGAGGAGATCAAGTCTTGTGGGGAAAAGTGTGCAAACCTCTGTAGAGTATACAAACTAATCATGGTTAGTTGTGTCCCCGATTATGGACGTCTTGAGTATCTAGTACTTGGATTATCATGTGAATCTCATCATGTGACTTTAATTAATTTTGTTGGGTTTTAATGATGATGCTTAATTGGGATTGAGAGGGTGTCTACACTCTCAATGTTTAACAACCACCATGATAGTTAAATAAAATTTATTCCTTTGCAGTAGGGAAAATTTGGCTCTTCGCAAAAACCTTAACCATAGAGCTTTTCCACCAGCCATATATGCATGTAGTGATAGCCATTGTTCATCATTTTTCTCTATGGTGTGAATTTGCCAGTACATTCAATGTACTGACCCTTTGTGGCTGCAACGTCTCATGTTGCAGGATTATCTTACGACGAGTAAGTGATACGTTAGGGTTACGATTTCTACACTCAACTTTGCCGTTGGTGTTGATGGGAATCCACAACCTTGTTACTTCTGCTATTTGGATTGAGGTAATAGTATTTACGTTATTTTATACATGTGATTTACCTCTGTTATAAATCCTCGAGTATTGTGTGTGTCAGCATACCGATCCAGGGATGACACTTAAGCACAGAGACTTGACCATCTGAGGCCGGGTTGCTACAGGAAAAGGCCCCAAGATGGGATCTCTTGGGTACAGAAGGTTGTGTCGATGGAATTAGGTTTTTGTGGTGCTCCTGGATGTTTGGGGGTACGTGGATATATATAGGAGGAAGAAGTACGTCGGTGGAGCAACGAGGGGCCCACGAGGGTGGAGGGCGCTCCCAGGGGGTAGGCGCGCCCAAGGTTGTCAGAATCATGATTTTGAATCGGATCGGAGCTCCGATGGTAGGACGCAAATCGTAGAATCTTCGCTATCAGGATCGTAGAAACGTAGATTCTATGAACTAAAATCGTAGAATCATAGGGGTTAGTTTGGATCGTAAAGTCGTAGAATCATATAACAGAATCGCAATTCTGACAACCTTGGGTGCGCCCCCTGCCTCATGCCCTCCTCGATCGTTTCTTGACGCCCACTCCAAGTCTCTTGGATCACGTTTGTTGAGAAAATTACGTTCCCAAAGGTTTCATTCCGTTTGGACTCCGTTTGATATTCCTTTTCGGCGAAACTCTAAAATAGGCAAAAAAACAGCAATTTGGGCTGGGCCTCCGGTTAGTAGATTATTCCCAAAAATGATATAAAAGTGTAAAATAAAGCCCATCAACATCCAAAATAGATAATATAATAGCATGGAGCAATCAAAAATTATAGATATGTCGGAGATGTATCAGTGCACAAGTTCGGCGAAGAGATGGTGATACAAGTGCAATATGGATGATAGATAAAGATTTTTGTAATCTGAAAATATAAAAACAGCAAGGTAACTAATGATAAAAGTGAGCGTAAACGGTATTGCAATGCGTTGACACAAAGCCTAGGGTTCAAACTTTCACCAGTGCAAGTCCTCTCAACAATAATAACATAATTGGATCATATAACTATCCCTCAACATGCAACAAAGAGTCACTCCAAAGTCACTAATAGCGGAGAACAAACGAAGAGATTATGGTAGGGTACAAAACCACCTCTAAGTTATTCTTTCTGATCGATCTATTCAAGAGTACGTAGTAAAATAACACGAAGCTATTCTTTTCGTTCAGTCTATCCTAGAGTTTGTACTAGAACAACACCTTAAGACACAAATCAACCAAAGCCCTAATGTCACCTAGATACTCCAATGTCACCTCAAGTATCCATGGGCATGATTATACGATATGCATCACACAATCTCAGATTCATCTATTCAACCAACACAAAGAACTTCAAAGAGTGCCCCAAAGTTTCTACCGGAGAGTCAAGACGAAAATGTGTGCCAACCCCTATGCATAAGTTCACGAGGTCACGGAACTCGCAAGTTGATCACCAAAACATACATCAAGTAGATCACGTGATATCCCATTGTCACCACAGATAAGCACATGCAAGACATACATCAAGTGTTCTCAAATCCTTAAAGACTCAATCCGATAAGATAACTTCAAAGGGAAAACCCAATTCATCAGAAGAGAGTAGAGGGGGAGAAACATCATAAGATCCAATTATAATAGCAAAGCTCGCGATACATCAAGATCGTACCACCTCAAGAACACGAGAGAGAGAGAGATCAAACACATAGCTACTCGTACATACCCTCAGCCCCGAGGGTGAACTACTCCCTCCTCGTCATCGAGAGCGTCGGGATAATGAAGATGGCCACCGGAGAGGGATTCCCCCCTCCGGCAGGGTGCCGGAACGGGTCTAGATTGGTTTTCGGTGGCTACGGAGGCTTTTGTGGCGGAACTCCCGATCTATTCTGTTCCTCGATGTTTTTAGGGTATATGGACATATATAGGCGAAAGAAGTCAGTCAGGGGAGCCACGAGGGGCCCACGAGGGTGGGGGCGCACCCAGGGGGCAGGCGCACCTCCCTGCCTCGTGGCCACCTCGAAGCTTCCTTGACTTCAACTCCAAGTCTCCTGGATCACGTTCGTTCCAAAAATCACGCTCCCGAAGGTTTCATTCCGTTTGGACACCATTTGATATTCCTTTTCTGCGAAACACTGAAACAAGGAAAAAATAGAAACTGGCACTGAGCTCTGGGTTAATAGGTTAGTCCCCAAAATAATATAAAAGTGCATAATAAAGCCCATAAATATCCAAAACAGATAATATAATAGCATGGAACAATCAAAAATTATAGATACGTTGGAGACGTATCATTGGCCTCTTTTCTTTTTTTCTTTTTTCGTCCGGAGTCTCATCCCGACTTGTGGGGGAGTCATAGTCTCCATCATCCTTTCCTCACTGGGACAATGCTCTAATAATGATGATCATCACACTTCTTTTTACTTACAACTCAAGAATTACGACTCAATACTTAGAACAAAATATGACTCTATGTGAATGCCTCCGGCAGTGTACCGGGCTATGCAATGAATCAAGAGTGACATGTATGAAAAAATTATGAATGGTGGTTTTGCCACAAATACGATGTCAACTACATGATCATGCATGGCAATATGACAATGATGAAGCGTGCCATAACAAACAGAACGGTGGAAAGTTGCATGGCAATATATCTCAGAATGGCTATGGAAATGCCATAATAGGTAGGTATGGTGGCTGTTTTGAGGAAGGTATATGGTGGATGTATGATACCGGCGAAAGTTGTGTGGTACTAGAGAGGCTAGCAAATGTGGAAGGGTGAGGGTGCGCGTATAATCCATGGGCTCAACATTAGTCATAAAGAACTCACATACTTATTGGAAAATCTATTATTTATCGAAACAAAGTACTACACGCATGCTCCTAGGGGGATTTATTGGTAGGAAAAGACCATCGCTCGTCCCTGACCGCCACTCATAAGGAAGGCAATCAATAAATAAATCATGCTCCGACTTCATCACATAACGGTTCACCATACGTGCATGCTACGGGAATCACAAACTTCAACACAAGTATTTCTCAAATTCACAACTAATCAACTAGCATGACTCTAATATCAGCATCTCCATATCTCTAAACAATTATCAAGTATCAAACTTCTCATAGTACTCAATGCACTTATATGAAAGTTTTTATTATGCCTAAAAGCAAATTGCCATGTTGTTCTATAGGACTCTCAAAATAATATAAGTGAAGCATGAGAGATCGTTTATTTCTATAAAATAAAACCACCACCGTGCTCTAAAAGATATAAGTGAAGCACTAGAGCAAAAAACTATATAGCTCAAAAGATATAAGTGAAGCACATAGAGTATTCTAATAAATTCCAATTCATGCGTGTCTCTCTCAAAAGGTGTGTACAGCAAGGATGATTGTGGTAAACTAAAAATCAAAGACTCAAATCATACAAGACGCTCCAAGCAAAACACATATCATGTGGTGAATAAAAATATAGCTCCAAGTAAAGTTACCGATGAACGAAGACAAAAGAGGGGATGCCTTCCGGGGCATCCCCAAGCATAGGCTTTTTGGTGTCCTTGGATTTATCTTGGGGTGCCTTGGGCATCCCGAAGCTTAGGCTATTGCCACTCCTTGTTCCATAATCAATCAAATCTTTACCCAAAACTTGAAAACTTCACAACACAAAACTTAACAGAAAATCTCGTGAGCTCCATTAGCGAAAAGAAAACAAAACACCACTTCAAGGTACTGTAATGAAATCATTCTTTATTTGTATTGGTGTTAAACCTACTATATTCCAAGTTCTCTATGGTTTATAAACTCTTTTACTAGACACAGATTCATCAAAATAAGCAAACAACACAAAAAAACAGAATCTGTCAAAAACAGAACAGTCTGTAGTTATCTGTAACTAACACAAACTTCTGGAACCCCAAAAATTCTAAAATAAATTTCTGGACGTGAGGAATTTATCTATTAATCATCTGCAAAAAAATTAACTAAATAGCACTCTCCAATAAAAATGGCAGCAATTCTCGTGAGAGCTAAAGTTTCTATTTTTTACAGCAAGATCAAAAAGACTTTCCCCAAGTCTTCCCAACGGTTCTACTTGGCACAAACACTAATTAAACACAAAAACACAACAAAAACATAGGCTAGATAAATTATTTATTACTAAATAGGAAAAAAAATAAAGGAATAAAAATAAAATTGGGTTGCCTCCCAACAAGCGCTATCGTTTAACGCCCCAAGCTAGGCATAAAAGCGAAGATAGATCTAGGTATTGCCATCTTTGGTAGGCAATCCATAAGTGGCTCTCATAATAGATTCATATGGTAATTTAATTTTCTTTCTAGGGAAGTGATGGCCCACAAGCATAGGGGATCTATCATAGTCCTTTCGATAAGTAAGAGTGTCGAACCCAACGAGGAGCAAAAGGAAATGATAAGCGGTTTCCAGCAAGGTATTCTCTGCAAGTACTGAAATAAGTGGTAACAGATAGTTTTGTGATAGGATAATTTGTAACAAGCAACAAGTAACAAAAATAAATAAAGTGCTACAAGGTGGCCCAATCCTTTTGTAGCAAAGGACAAGCCTGGACAAACTCTTATATGATGTAAAGCGCTCCCGAGGACACATGGGAATATCGTCAAGCTAGTTTTCATCACGTTCATATGATTCGCGTTCGGTACATTGATAATTTGGTATGTGGGTGGACCGGTGCTTGGGTGCTGCCCTTACTTGGACAAGCATCCCACTTATGATTAACCTCTATTGCAAGCATCCGCAACTACAACAAAAGTATTAAGGTAAACCTAACCATAGCATGAAACATATGGATCCAAATCAGCCCCTTACGAAGCAACGCATAAACTAGGGTTTAAGCTTCTGTCACTCTAGCAACCCATCATCTACTTATTACTCCCCAATGCCTTCCTCTAGGCCCAAACAATGGTGAAGTGTCCTCTAGTCGATGTTCACATAACACCACTAGAGGAGAGACAACATACATCTCATCAAAATATCGAACGAATACCAAATTCACATGACTACTAATAGCAAGACTTCTCCCATGTCCTCAGGAACAAAAGTAACTACTCACAAAGCATAAACATGTTCATAATCAGAGGGGTATTAATATGCATATAGGATCTGAACATATGATCTTCCACCAATTAAACTGACTAGCATCAACTACAAGGAGTAATTAACACTACTAGCAACCTACTAGCACCAATCCCGGACTTGGAGATAAGAATTGGATACAAGAGATGAACTAGGGTTTTGAGATGAGATGGTGCTAATGAAGATGTTGATGGAGATTGCCCTCTCCCGATGAGAGGAGCGTTGGTGATGACGATGGCGATGATTTCCCCCTCCGTGAGGGAAGTTTCCTCGGCAGAACAGCTCCGCCAGAGCCCTAGATTGGTTCCACCAAGGTTCCGCCTCGTGGCGGCGGAGTTTCGTCCGAGAAGATGGCTTATGATTTTTTTCCCATCGAGAGACTCCATATAGCAAAACATGGCCACCGGAGGGCCACCAGGGGGCCCACGAGGTAGGGGGGCGCGCCCTGGGGGGTAGGGCGCGCCCCCCACCCTCGCGGGCAGGGTGTGGCCCCCTTGGTGAGTTTCTTCCGCTGAGTATTTTTTATATATTTGGAAAACATCATCTGTGAAGTTTCAGGACTTTTGGAGCTGTGCAGAATAGGTCTCTAATATTTGCTCCTTTTCCAGCCCAGAATCCTAGGTGTCGACATTCTCCCTCTTTATGTAAAGCTTGTAAAATAAGAGAGAATAGGCATAAGTATTGTGACATAATGTGTAACAATAGCCCATGATGCAATAAATATTGATATAAAAGCATGATGCAAAATGGACGTATCAACTCCCCCAAGCTTAGACCTCGCTTGTCCTCAAGCGAAAAGCCGAAATCGAAAAATATGTCCACATGTTTAGAGATAGAGGTGTCGATAAAAATAAAATACGGACATGAGGTCATCATGATCATTCTTAGAACAACAACTTATATAATTCTTGTCATATAATCTCTTATGCTAGAATAATAATTCAATCACAATATCAAGTATGAATCGTAAACTTCATTGAAAACTAACAAACTACAATCTCACTCATTGAAGCAATTGCAATTTATAAGAGATTTTCAGCAAGTCCACACCCTCAATTTACAAAAGGAAAGAATCAATGTATAAGAGCTTTTCAGCAAGTCCACATACTCAACTATCATATAATCTTTCACAATTACTGACACTCACGCAATACTTATGGATATGGAGTTTTAATCGGACACAGAGAAAGATAGGGGCTTATAGTTTTGCCTCCCAATGTTTTACCTCAAGGGTAATGTCAACAGTAATAGTTCATGAAAACTCACATCCGATTAGCCATATATACCAGGATCTTTCCAACATATTGTGCTTGCCAAAGGATAAAATGTAAAAAGGAAGGGTGAAGATCACCATGACTCTTATGCAATGTAGGAGATAAAAGTAAAAGATAGGCCCTTCGTAGAGGGAAGCAGAGGTTGTCATGCGCTTTTATGGTTGGATGCACAAAATCTTAATGCGAAAGAATGTCACTTTATATTGCCACTTGTGATATGGACCTTTATTATGCAGTCTGTCGCTTTTATTACTTCCATATCACACGATCGTATAAAGCTTATTTTCTCCCACACTAATAAGTCATACATATTTAGAAAGCAATTTTTATTGCTTGCACCAATGACAACTTACTTAGAGGATCTTACTCAATCCATAGGTAGGTATAGTGGACTCTCATGGCAAAACTGGTTTAAGGGTATTTAGAAGCACAAGTAGTATCTCTACTTAGTGCGATGAATTTGGCTAGCATGAGGGGGAAAGGCAAGCTCATCATGTTGGAAGATCCAAGACAATATAATTCATCTCAGATGTAAGAAAACATAACCCATTATGTTGTCTTCCTTGTCCAATGTCAACTCTTTAGCATGTCATATTTTTAATGAGTGCTCACAATCATAAAAGATGTCCAAGATAGTATATTTATATGTGAAGACCTCTCTTTCTTTATTACTTCCTATTAATTGCAATGATGACCAAAACTGTGTTTTTCAACCCCTCAACAACTTTTATTCATCATACTTTTTCTATGTGAGCTCATTACTCTCCATAAGACTCACATGATCTCTTTTATTCTTTTTATTTCTTTCTCTTTTCTTTTATTCCCTTAGGATCATGGCAAAATAATTAAGCCCTTGACTCAACACTAATCTTTATTATATAGCTCACGGACTCGATTACATAGAAGGATAATAAAGCAAAACTCACAACTAGATCATACTAAGAACTTTTATTCTACTAGATCAAGATATTACCAAAATGATCGAACTAAGAAAAACGGTAAAGATAAAGTAATGGTGATACGATACCGGGGCACTCCCCCAAGCTTGGCAGTTGCCAAGTGGAGTGCCCATACAAGATACTCAATTCTTCTTTGTTGGTGGAGACGGCGGTGATTTTGTTGATGGCATAGGCTTGTCGTCCTTCTTCCAAGGCATAGGCTCACCATCATAGAAGGATGACCGGCTCTCTGGGATCCTCAAATCTGCATCCAAACTCATCCTTTTGAATCCATATTCATACTCACAGTTTTGGTTTTGTAGGTCATAGATTTGAGCTTGAAGGAGCTCAATTTTCTCGTGGAGCTTGAAGATGGTCTCCCCGATGTTGTCGGCATCAAGCTTGTGTTTGTTGGTGAATTCTGCGATCATCATGTAGTTGGAGTTGAGTCCACGCTCCACCATCCCTTGACACTTCAAAACTTGTTGCTCCATTGCTTCGAGCCTCGTCTCCACGCTTCCGGTCCCCTTCGGTCCCTCAGCATCACGGATGTGCAGCAACCCATCACACATCTCAATGGTTTGAGGGTGTCGCTGCACCTCTGCGAGGTAAGGTTTGATGACCTACTCAAAGAACTTGTCCTTGGGAGCACTTGGAGATGCCATGATAATCTAGATCTGTCAGAAAAACAGCTCGAAATAAAGACAGGAGATTTTTGCGTGATACGGGAGTCAAAACCCCCGGGAGGTTATGTAATGAATTTTTACCGACCAAAATACGTGTCATGTACGAAAACGGAGTCCGGAGAGCACACGAGGTGCCCACGAGGTAGGGGGGCATGCCCAGTAGGGTAGGGCGCGCCCTCCACCCTCGTGGAGGCCTCGTGTCCTTCCCGGACAGGTACTTATTTTTCTATTTTTCTAAATATTCCAAAACGGAGAAATATTGCCTTAAAAATTGTTTTGGAGTCAGTTTACTTACCGTACCACATACCTATTCCTTTTACGAGTCTGAAACGTTCCGGAAAGTGTCCCTTATGTATTCCTCCGGGGTTACTGTTTCAATAACATTGGTTTCAACATTTATGGGATTACCTGAGATATAGTGTTTGATTCTTTGACAGTTCACCACCTTCGGATTTGTGCCTTCGAAGTTGTTGATTTTTATGGCACCGGAATGGTAGACCTCCTCGATAACGTAAGGACCTTCCCATTTACAGAGAAGTTTTCCTGCAAAAAATCTTAAACGAGAGTTGTATAGCAATAGATAATCACCTACATTAAACTCACGCTTTTGTATTCTTTTGTCATGCCATCTTTTAACTTTTTCTTTGAACAACTTGGCATTTTCGTAGGCTTGGGTTCTCCATTCATCAAGTGAGCTAATATCAAATAACCTCTTCTCACCGGCAAGTTTAAAATCATAATTAAGTTCTTTAATAGCCCAATAAGCCTTGTGTTCTAGTTCGAGAGGTAAGTGACATGCTTTTCCATAGACCATTTTATACGGAGACATACCCATAGGATTTTTATATGCATTTCTATAGTCCCATAATGCATCATCAAGTTTCTTGGACCAATTCTTTCTAGACCTATTAACAGTCTCTTGCAAAATTAATTTGAGTTCTCTATTACTCAATTCTACTTGACCACTAGACCGAGGGTGATAAGGAGATGCAATTCTATGATTAACATCATATTTAGCAAGCATTTTACGGAAAGCACCATGAATAAAATGTGAACCACCATCAGTCATTAAATATCTAGGGACTCCAAATCTTGGAAAAATAACTTCTTTAAGCATTTTAATAGAAGTGTTATGATCAGCACTACTAGTTGGAATAGCTTCTACCCACTTAGTAACGTAATCAACAACAACTAAAATATGTGTATACCATTAGAGGAAGGAAAGGGTCCCATATAGTCAAAGCCCCAAACATCAAATGGTTCAATAACAAGTGAATAATTCATAGGCATTTCTTGACGTCTACTAATATTACCAATTCTTTGACATTCATCACAAGATAAGACAAACTTACGGGCATCCTTGAAGAGAGTAGGCCAATAAAAACCAGATTGCAGTACCTTATGTGCAGTTCTATCTCCAGCATGGTGTCCTCCATAAGCTTCGGAGTGACACTTGCGTAGGATCTGTTCCTGTTCATGCTCAGGTACACAACGTCTAATAACACCATCTACTCCTTCTTTATAAAGATGTGGGTCATCCCAAAAGTAATGCCTCAAATCATAGAAGAACTTTTTCTTTTGCTGGTATGTGAAACTAGGTGGTATAAACTTAGCAACAATGTAATTAGCATAATCAGCATACCATGGAGCAGTATGAGAAGCATTTATGACATTTAATTGCTCATCAGGAAAGCTATCATCAATAGGTAGTGGGTCATCAAGCACATTTTCTAACCTAGACAAGTTGTCTGCAACGGGGTTCTCAGCTCCTTTTCTATCAACAATATGCAAATCAAATTCTTGTAGCAAGAGAACCCATCTAATAAGTCTAGGTTTAGCATCTTTCTTTTCCATAAGATATTTAATAGCAGCATGATCAGTGTGAATAGTTACTTTAGAATCAACAATATAAGGTCTAAACTTATCACAAGCAAATACAACTGCTAAGAATTCTTTTTCAGTAGTAGCATAATTTCTTTGAGCATTGTCTAGAGTTTTACTAGCATATTGAATAACATTTAGTTTCTTATCAACTCTTTGTCCTAGAACAGCACCTACAGCATAATCACTAGCATCACACATAATTTCAAAGGGTAAATTCCAATCAGGTGGCTGAACAATAGGTGCAGAGATCAATGCTTTCTTAAGTATTTCAAATGCTTCTACACAATCATCATCAAAAAAATGGTATATCTTTTTGTAACAAATTAGTCATAGGCCGAGAAATTTTTGAGAAGTCCTTAATGAACATCCTATAAAAACCGGCATGACCAAGGAAACTTCTTATACCTTTGATGTCCTTGGGACATGGCATCTTTTCAATAGCATCAACCTTGGCTTTATCAACTTCAATACCTCTTTCAGAAACTTTATGCCCCAAGACAATACCTTCATTAACCATAAAGTGGCACTTTTCCCAATTCAAGACAAGATTAGTTTCTTCACATCTCTGCAAAACTCGATCAAGGTTGCTCAAGCAATCATCAAAAGAAGATCCATAGACGGAAAAGTCGTCCATGAAAACCTCACAAATCTTTTCACAAAAGTCAGAGAATATAGCCATCATGCATCTTTGAAAGGTAGCAGGTGCATTACATAAACCAAAAGGCATACGTCTATAAGCAAAAGTACCAAAAGGGCATGTAAAAGTAGTCTTTGATTGATCTTTAGCTGACACAGGTATTTGAGAGAAACCAGAATAACCATCTAGAAAGCAAAAATGTGTATGTTTGGACAATCTTTCTAGCATTTGATCGATAAAAGGTAAGGGGTAATGATCCTTTTTAGTAGCCTTATTTAATTTGCGGAAATCAATTACCATCCTATAACCTGTAATAATTCTTTGAGGAATCAATTCATCTTTATCATTAGGAACAACAGTAATACCTCCCTTCTTAGGGACACAATGGACAGGGCTTACCCACTGACTATCAGCAACGGGATAAATTATACCTGCCTCAAGGAGCTTTAGTATCTCCTTTCTTACCACTTCTTTCATTTTAGGATTCAGCCGGCGTTGATGATCACGAACTGGTTTAGCATCTTCTTCCAAATTAATTTTATGTTGACATAGAGTGGGACTAATGCCCTTAAGATCATCAAGAGTATACCCAATAGCAGCACGGTGCTTCTTCAGAGTTTTCAATAATCTCTCTTCTTCATGCTCTGAAAGGTTAGCACTAATAATAACAGGATATATCTTTTTCTCATCAAGATAAGCATATTTAAGAGTATCAGGTAACGGTTTAAGCTCAAACACGGGATCACCCTTGGGTGGAGGAGGATCCCCTAGGATTTCAACAGGTAAATTGTTTTTCAGAATAGGTTCCTGTTTAAAGAATACTTCATCTAATTCCCTTCTTTCATTCATAAACATATCATTTTCATGGTCTAGCAAATATTGTTCTAAAGGATCACTAGGAGGTACGGCAATAGAAGCAAGACCAATAATTTCATCCTTACTAGGTAATTCTTCTTCACGGTGTTGTCTACTAAATTTAGAGAAATTAAATTCATGAGTCATATCATCTAAACCGATAGTAACAACATCTCTTTTGCAATCTATGGTAGCATTACCAATATTTAGGAAGGGTCTACCAAATATAATGGGACAAAAACTATCTTGTGGGGAACCAAGAACAAGAAAATCAGCAGGATATTTAGTTTTCCCACACAAGACTTCAACATCTCTAACAATTCCCATTGGTGAAATAGTATCTCTATTGGCAAGTTTAATTGTGACATCAATATCTTCTATTTCAGCAGGTGCAATATCATGCATAACTTCTTGGTATAAGGAATAAGGTATTGCACTAGCACTAGCACCCATATCACATAAGCCATGATAACAATGATCTCCTATTTTAATAGAAATAACAGGCATGCCTACCACCGGTCTAGGTTTATCTTCATCACAGGGTTTAGCAATTCTAGGAGTTTCATTACAGAAATAAATAACATGCCCATCAATATTATCAGACAAGAGATCTTTAACAATAGCAATATTAGGTTCAACTTTAACTTGCTCAGGAGGTGTATATGTTTTAATATTGCTTTTACGGACTACAGTTGAAGCTTTAGCACGATCCTTTATCCTAACAGGGAAAGGTGGTTTCTCAACATAAGAAGTAGGAACAATAGGATCATTATAAGTGATAGTCTTTTCTTCAACTTTAATAGGTGCAGCTACTTTTACTTCTATGGGAGGATGATATTTAAACCACTTCTCCTTGGGGAGATCAACATAAGTAGCAAAAGATTCACAGAAAGAAGCTACTATCTCAGAGTCAAGTCCATATTTAGTGCTAAATTTACGAAAAATATCGGTATCCATAAAAAATTTAACACAATCAAAACTAGGTGTCATACCTGACTCCTTACCATTGTCGAGGTCCCAATCTTCAGAGTTGCGTTTAATTCTTTCCAATAAATTCCATTTGAATTCAATAGTCTTCATCATAAAAGAGCCAGCACAAGAAGTATCAAGCATGGTGCGATTGTTACCAGAAAGCCGAGCATAATTTTTTTGAATAATCATTTCTCTTGAGAGCTCATGATTGGGGCATGAATATAACATTGATTTAAGCCTCCCCCAAGCTTGAGAGATGCTTTCTCCTTCGCGAGGCCAAAAATTATATATATAATTATGATCACGATGAACAAGATGCATAGGATAAAACTTCTGATGAAATTCCAATTTCAATCGTTTGTAATTCCAAGACCTCATATCATCACATAGCTTATACCATGTCGATGCATCTCCCCTCAAAGATAAAGGGAAGACCTTCTTCTTAACAACATCTCCGGGTACACCTGCAAGCTTAAATAATCCACATCATCCACATATATCAGATGTTCATCAGGATGTTTTGTTCCATCTCCTAGAAAAGTATTAGCTAGCAGTTTTTCTATCATACCCGTGGGAACTTCAAAGCAAGCATTTTCATTTTCAGTAGGTTCATTAAGTTGAGGAGAAACTCTTTGCTCTACTGGTCGGGATGAAGATACCCCGAACAAGCCCCTCAGAGGATTACTTTCCATAGTAACAAGTGACAGTAAATTTCAGCACACTATATAAATTTTTCCTTACCAAATTCCACCTACCAAAGGCGCTTCACTCCCCGACAACGGCGCCAGAAAAGAGTCTTGATGACCCACAAGTATAGGGGATCTATCATAGTCCTTTCGATAAGTAAGAGTGTCGAACCCAACGAGGAGCAGAAGGAAATGATAAGCGGTTTCCAGCAAGGTATTCTCTGGAAGTAATGAAATAAGTGGTAACAGATAGTTTTGTGATAGGATAATTTGTAACGAGCAACAAGTAACAAAAATAAATAAAGTGCAGCAAGGTGGCAATCCTTTTGTAGCAAAGGACAAGCCTGGACAAACTATTATATGATGTAAAGCGCTCCCGAGGACACATGGGAATATCGTCAAGGTAGTTTTCATCACGTTCATATGATTCGCGTTCGGTACTTTGATAATTTGGTATGTGGGTGGACCGGTGCTTGGGTGCTGCTCTTACTTGGACAAGCATCCCACTTATGATTAACCTCTATTGCAAGCATCCGCCACTACAACAAAAGTATTAAGGTAAACCTAACCATAGGACGAAACATATAGATCCAAATCAGCCCCTTACGAAGCAACACATAAACTAGGGTTTAAGCTTTTGTCACTCTAGCAACCCATCATCTACTTATTACTCCCCAATGCCTTCCTCTAGGCCCAAACAATGGTGAAGTGTCATGTAGTCGACGTTCACATAACACCACTAGAGGAGAGACAACATACATCTCATCAAAATATCAAACGAATACCAAATTCACATGACTACTAATAGCAAGACTTCTCCCATGTCCTCAGGAACAAAAGTAACTACTCACAAAGCATAAACATGTTCATAATCAGAGGGGTATTAATATGCATATAGGATCTGAACATATGATCTTCCACCAATTAAACCAACTAGCATCAACTACAAGGAGTAATTAACACTACTAGCAACCTACTAGCACCAATCCCGGACTTAGATATAAGAATTGGATACAAGAGATGAACTAGGGTTTTGAGATGAGATGGTGCTGATGAAGATGTTGATGGAGATTGCCCTCTCCCAATGAGAGGATGAAAGCACAAGTGCTCCCTAGGTGGTTTTGATAATTGATGACAACATATCTCTTGTTGGACTAACATTTCTATCTAGCATGTTTCAGGTAAGTTCAACAATGGAGTGGCATGGACTAAAGGTTGTGGGAACTCCTTCAAGATGCTAAGGACAAAGGATTGGCTAAAGCTTCAAGCTCAAGACTCTTCATTTTACATTTTAGTGATCCAAGATCACATTTAGTCCATAGGAAAAGCCAATACTATCAAGGAGGGATGAGGTGTTGCTTAATGAGCCTCTTGCTTCATGTGCTTAATGATATGCTCCAAAATCCTCAGCTACTTTCCCACTTCCACATATGACCTAAACCCTAAGCCAAACTCGGTCCTACCGACTCTTCCTATCCGGCGCCACCGAGTTTCACTTGTCATTAGCCACTGCCAAACCCTAGCAATTCGGTTCTACCGATAAGGATCTCGGTCTCACCGAGATGGGATTGCAAACTCTCTGTTACCTATTGCAATATTCTCGGTCCCACCGAGATATGCAATCGGTCCCATCGAGATTGCAATGTAAACTTAGTGTTTCCCCTTTGTAACTTTTCGGTCTCACCGAGTTCCACTCGGTCTCACCGAAAGAGCAAATCGGTCCCACCGAGTTTGCCTGACCAACTCTCTGGTTAGCTAATTACCAAATTCAGTCCCACCGAGTTTGTGTAATCGGTCTCACCGAGATTACGTTATGCCCAAACCCTAACCGAATCGGTCCTACCGAATTGCATGTCAGTCCCACCGAAATTCCTAACGGTCACTAGGTTTACTATTTTGGTCAGACCGAGTTTTCTGATTCGGTCCCACCGAGATTGGTAAATTGTGTGTAACGGTTGGATTTTGTGTGGAGGCTATATATACCCCTCCACCTCTTTCTCATTCAGTGAGAGAGCCATCAGAACACACACCATTCCAACTCATATGTTCTGAGAGAGAACCACCTACTCATGTGTTGAGATCAAGACATTCCATTCCTACCATATGAATCTTGATCTCTAGCCTTCCCAAGTTGCTTTCCACTCAAATCTTCTTTCCACCAAATCCAAGTCCTATGAGAGAGAGTTGAGTGTTGGGGAGACTATCATTTGAAGCACAAGAGCAAGGAGTTCATTACCTACACACCATTTGTTACTTCTTGGAGAGTGGTGTCTCCTAGATTGGCTAGGTGTCACTTGGGAGCCTCCGACAAGATTGTGGAGTTGAACCAAGGAGTTTGTAAGGGCAAGGAGATCGCCTACTTCGTGAAGATCTACCGCTAGTGAGGCAAGTCCTTCGTGGGCGATGGCCATGGTGGGATAGACAAGGTTGCTTCTTCGTGGACCCTTTGTGGGTGGTTGCTTCTTCGTGGACCCTTCGTGGGTGGAGCCCTGTGTGGACTCGCGCAACTGTTGCCCTTGGGTGGAGCCCTGTGTGGACTCACGCAACCGTTACCCTTTGTGGGTTGAAGTCTCCATCAACGTGGATGTAGGATAGCACCACCTATCCGAAGCACGGGAAAAACATCCGTGTCTCCAATTGCGTTTGATCTCTCCAAACCCTTCCCTTTACATTCTTGAAAGTTGCATGATTTACATTCCGCTGCTCATATACTCTTTGCATGCTTGCTTGATATGTATTACGTGTGCTGAAATTGTGAATAAACCCCACTTAAACCGAAAAAGCTTAAACGATTGCAACTTTAGCACTAAGTGTCTAATCACCCCCCCTTTAGACACATCTACTTCTAGATCCTACAGAGGAGCATTGGTGATGACGATGGCGATGATTTCCCCCTCCGGGAGGGAAGTTTCCCCGGCAGAACAGCTCCGCTAGAGCCCTAGATTGGTTCCGCCAAGGTTCTGCCTCGTGGCAGCGGAGTTTCGTCCGAGAAGATGGCTTATGATTTTTTTTCATCGAGAGACTCCATATAGCAGAAGATGGCCACCGGAGGGCCACCAGGGGGCCCACGAGGTAGGGGGCGTGCCCCCACCCACGTGGGTAGGGTGTGGCCCCCCTGGTGAGTTTCTTCCGCTGAGTATTTTTTATATATTTGGAAAAAACATCATCCGTGAAGTTTCAGGACTTTTGGAGCTGTGCAGAATAGGTCTCTAATATTTGCTCCTTTTCCAGCCCAGAATCCCAGCTGCCGGGATTCTCCCTCTTTATGTAAACCTTGTAAAATAAGAGAGAATAGGCATAAGTATTGTGACATAATGTGTAACAACATCCCATAATGCAATAAATATCGATATAAAAGCATGATGCAAAATGGACTTATCACGAAGTGGTCCATGCCTTTCCTTAACGGAAATTAGAATCTATTATTCCCTTCCTTCATATCAATAATTGCACCAATCATTGTAAGGAAAGGTCTACCAAGAATAATAGGACATGAAGGATTACCATCTATATCAAGAACAATGAAATCTAAGGGCACATAATCCCTATTTTCAGCAATAAGAACATCATTAATCTTTCCCATAGGTTTTTTAATAGTGGAATCCGCAAGGTGCAAGTTTAAAGAACAATCATCAAATTCACGGAAACCTAGCAATTCACACAATGTTTTTGGGATCGTGGAAACACTAGCACCCAAATCACACAAAGCGTAGCATTCATGATCTTTAATTTTTATTTTAATAGTAGGTTCCCACTCATCATAAAGTTTTCTAGGGATAGAAACTTCCAACTCAAGTTTTTCTTCATAATATTGCATCAAAGCATCAACGATACGTTTAGTAAAAGCTTTATTTTGACTATAAGCATGAGGAGAATTTAGCACAGATTGCAACAAGGAAATACAATCTATCAAAGAGCAATTATCATAATTAAATTCCTTGAAATCCAAGATAGTGGGTTCGTTGCTATCTAAAGTTTTGATCTCTTCAACCCCACTTTTATAAAAAAATTCATCAAGATCTAAAAACTCCGAATTTTTGGGACGCCTTCTAACTAAAGTTGACTCATCTCCAGTCCCATCATTATTAAGATTCATATTGCAAAACAAAGATTTAATAGGGGACACATCAATCACTTTTAGATCTTCATCCTTATTATCATTAAAACTTTCCGGTTTAGTGGCCATCTTATTAACTAAGGTGGCCTGCTTATCCGAGATTTCAGCAATTAATTTTTCAAGATGAGCAAGCTGATACTTTAAACCATAAAATTCCTTAGAAATATCATCGAGCTCTTTATTCATCAAACCGATAAAACTTTTTTGTTCTTTAAGCTCGTTTCTAAAGAAATTATTATGCTCAAACTGCAAGGATATAAAACTTCTAACGTAGTTTTCAATTTCTTCCAACCTTCTAAGGTGAAGATCAATTCCTTTTGGTAAAACCATAAGGGCAACAAGCAACAAGAGGTAAGCGAAATGAGGCGAACGGAAAAGAGAGGGCGAAAGGAAAAGAGGGCGAATAAAAGGGCAAGGGTGAAGTGGGGGAGAGGAAAACGAGAGGCAAATGGCAAATAATGTAATGTGAAGCATAAGAGTTGTGATGGGTACTTGGTATGTCTTGACTTGGCGTAGATCTCCCTGGCAACGGTGCCAGAAATCCTTCTTTCTACCTGTTGAGCACTGCGTTGGTTTTCCCTTGAAGAGGAAAGGGTGATGCAGTAGAGCAGCGTAAGTATTTCCCTCAGTTTTTGAGAACCAAGGTATCAATCCAGTAGGATACCACACACGAGTCACCTCGTACCTACACAAACAAATAAGAACCTCGCAACCAACGCGATAACGGGGTTGTCAATCCCTTCATGGCCACTTGCAAGAGTGAGATCTGATAGAGATGATAATAATAAGATAAATATTTTTGGTATTTTTATGATATACATTGAAAGTAAAGATTGCAAAATAAAATAGATTGGAAACTTGTATGATGGAGAATAGACCCGAGGGCCATAGGTTTCACTAGTGGCTTCTCTCAAGATAGCACAAGTATTACGGTGGGTGAACAAATTACCATCGAGCAATTGATAGAAAAGCGAATAATTATGAGAATATCTAGGCATGATCATGTATATAGGCATCACGTCCGAGACAAGTAGACTGAAACAATTCTGCATCTACTACTATTACTCCACACATCGACCGTTATCGAGCATGCATCTAGAGTATTAAGTTCATAAGTACAGAGTAACGCCTTAAGCAAGATGACATGATGTAGAGGGATAAACTCATGCAATATGATACAAACCCCATCTTTTTATCCTCGATGGCAACAATATGATACGTGTCGTTTCCCTTTCTGTCACTGGGATCGAGCACCGCAAAATTGAACCCAAAGCTAAGCACTTCTCCCATTGCAAGAAAGATCAATCTAGTAGGCCAAACCAAACTGATAATTCGAAGAGACTTGCAAAGATAAACCAATCATACATAAAATAATTTAGAGAAGATTGAAATATTGTTCATAGATAAACTTAATCATAAACCCACAATTCATCGGATCTCGACAAACACACCGCAAAAGAAGATTACATCGAATAGATCTCCAAGAGAATCGAGGAGAACTTTGTATTGAGATCCAAAGAGAGAGAAGAAGCCATCTAGCTACTAGCTATGGACCCGGAGGTCTGAAGTAAACTACTCACACATCATCGGAGGGGCCATGGAGTGTATGTAGAGGCCCTCCGTGATCAATGCCCCCTCCAGCGGAGCTCCGGAAAAGGCCCCAAGATGGGATCTCTTGGGTACAGAAGGTTGCGGTGGTGGAAATAGGGTTTCGTGGTGCTCCTGGATGTTCTCGAGGTACATGGATATATATAGGAGCAAGAAGTAGGTCGGTGGAGCAACGAGGGGCCCATGAGGGTGGAGGGCATTCCCAGGGGTGGGCGCGCCCCCCTGCCTCGTGGCCTCCTCGATTGTTTCTTGACGTCCACTCCAAGTCTCCTGGATCACGTTTGTTCCAAAAATAACGCTCCCGAAGGTTTCATCTCGTTTGGACTCTGTTTGATATTCCTTTTCCGCGAAACACTAAAATAGGCAAAAAACAGGAATTTGGGCTTGGCCTCTGGTTAATAGGTTAGTCCCAAAAATAATATAAAAGTGTAAAATAAAGCCCATTAATATCCAAAACAGGTAATATAATAGCATGGAACAATCAAAAATTATAGATACGTTGGAGACGTATCAATGGATCATCCAACATGTTGAGCTTGCCTTTCCCCCTCATGCTAGCCAAATTCTTTGCACCAAGTAGAGATACTACTTGTGCTTCCAAACATCCCTTAAACCAGTATTGCCATGAGAGTCCACCATACCTGCCTATGGATTGAGTAAGATCCTTCAAGTAAGTTGTCATCGGTGGATGCAATAAAAATTGTTCTCTAAATGTGTATGATCTATTAGTGTGGAGAAAATAAGCTTTATACGATCTTGTGATGAGGAAGCAATAAAAGCGACGGACTCCATAATAAAGGTCCCTATCACAAGTGGCAATATAAAGTGTTGTTTTTTCGCATTAAGATTTTGTGCATCCAACTATAGAAGCGCATGACAACCTCTGCTTCCCTCTGCGAAGGGCCTATCTTTTATTCTTGTCTTATACCTTATGCAAGAGTCATGGTGATCTTCACCTTTCCTTTTTACATTTTATCCTTTGGCAAGCACATTGTGTTGGAAAGATCCTGATATATATATCCAATTGGATGTAAGGCATCATGAACTATTATTGTTGGCACTACCCTTGAGGTAAAAGGTTGGGAGGCAAATCTGTAAGCCCCTATCTTTCTCTGTGTATCATTAAAAACTTTGAACCCATAAATATCACGTGAGTGTTAGCAATTGTGAAAGACAAAATGATAGTTGAGTATGTGAAGTTTGCTGAATTAAAGCTCTGACATAGACCCTTCCTGAAAATAAGATGAATTGTAATTGTTTGATAACTAATAACACGATTTGTTAGTTTTCAAGAAAGTTTATGATCTATACTTTAACATGCGAATAGTTTGTTACTTGATCATGAGAAGTTTTATGAGTTGAGTGATAACCCACAAGTATAGGGGATCAATTGTAGCCTCTTTAGATAAGTAAGAGTGTCGAACCCAACGAGGAGCTAAAGGTAGAAAAAATATTCCCTCAAGTTCTATCGACCACCGATACAACTCTACGCACGCTTAACGTTCGCTTTACCTAGAACAAGTATGAAACTAGAAGTACTTTGTAGGTGTTTTTGGATAGGTTTGCAAAATAATAAAGAGCGCGTAAATAAAAAGTAGGGGCTGTTGAGATAAATAAGCAATAAAGTAAATATAGCGAGTGTGGAAAAGTGGTGGTAGGAGTTGCGAAATTGTCCCTAAGCAATTAACTACGTTACTAGACCGATAGCAAGCTTTATGTGGGAGAGGCCACAGCTAGCATGTCATCCCTGACTTGGAATTCTATGCACTTATGATTGGAACTATTAGCAAGCATTCACAACTCCTAATGTTCATTAAGGTAAAACCCAACCATAGCATTAAGATATATTGGTCCCCCTTCAATCCCGTATGCATCAATTTCTATGCTAGGTTGAAGTTTTTGTCACTCTTGCCCTCCAATACATAGTCCTATCAACATACAACTAACCCTATGGTGTGATCCACGCGCGCGCTCATATGATGGGCACCAAAGTACAGCAACATAACCACAAGAAAATTAAATCAATCATAGCAATTCATCAACCACCGATAGGACAATGAAAATCTACTCAGACATCATAGGATGGCAACACATCATTGGATAATAATATGAAGCATAAAGCACCATGTTCAAGTAGAGGGTACAATGGGTTGCGGGAGAGCGGACCGCTGTAGATAGATGGGGGAAGGTGATGGAGATGTTGGTGAAGATGGCGGAGGTGTTGGTGAAGATCACGGTGATGATGATGGCCCCCGGTGGCGTTCCGGCGCCACCGAAAGCGAGGGAGGAGAGCCCCCTCCTTCTTCTTCTTCCTTAACCTTCTCCCTAGATGGGAGAAGGGTTTCCCCTCTGGTCCATGGCCTCCATGGCATGGGAGGGGTGAGAGCCCCTCCGAGATTGGATCTGTCTCTCTGTCTCTCTTTGTTTCTGCGTTCTCTGATTCTGCCCTTTCACCGTTTCTTATATATCCAGAGATCCGTAACTCCGATTAGATTGAAACCTTCGCTTCGACTTTTTTTACAAAAATTAGCTTTCTTGCAGTCGAAGAAGAGCATTAACCGCCTTATGGGGGGCCCATGAGGGTCAGGGGCGCGCCCCCTGCCTCGTGGCTCCCTCGGGCACCGTCTCGTGTTGATTTTCTTCCCATATTTCACATATATTCCAAAAATATTCTCCGTCCATTTTTATCCCATTTGGACTCTGTTTGATATGGATTTTCTGCAAAACAAAAAACATGCAACGAACATGAACTGGCACTGGGCACTCGATCAATATGTTAGTCCCAAAATAGTATAAAAAGTTGCAAAAAGTATATGAAAGTTGTAGAATATTGGCATGGAACAATCAAAAATTATAGATACGACGGAGACGTATCAGCATCCCCAAGCTTAATTCCTGCTCGTCCTCGAGTAGGTAAATGATAAAAAAAGATAATTTTTGATGTGGAATGCTACCTAGCATAATCTTGATCATGTAATATAATCATGGCATGAATATTAAGACACGAGTGATTCAAAGCAATAATCTATCATTTGACATTAAGACAATAATACTTCAAACATACTAACCAAGCAATTATGTCTTATCAAAATAACATAGCCAAATAAAGCTCATCCCTACAAAATCATATAGTCTGGCTATGCTCCATCTTCATCACACAAAGCATTCAAATCATGCACAACCCCGATGACAAGCCGAGCAATTGGTTCATACTTTTTAACGCGCTTCAGCCTTTTCAACCCTCACGCAATACATGAGCGCAAGCCATGGGCATAGCACTATGGGTGGAATAGAATATGATGATGGAGGTTTGAGTGGAGAAGACAAAAAGGGAGAAAGTCTCACATCGACGCGGCTAATCAACAGGCTATGGAGATGCCCATCAATTGATGTCAATGTGAGGAGTAGGGATTGCCATGCAATGGATGCACTAAGAGCTATAAGTGTATGAAAGCTCAAACTGAAACTAAGTGGGTGTGCATCCAACTTGCTTGCTCATGAAGACCTTGGGCATTTGAGGAAGCCCATCATCGGAATATACAATCCAAGTTCTATAATGAAAATTCTCACTAGTATACGAAAGTGATAACTCAAGAGACTCTCTATATGAAGAACATGGTGCTACTCTGAAGCACACGTGTGGTAAAAGGATAGTAACATTGCCCCTTCTCTCTTTTTCTCTCATTTTTTGTTCTTTTTTTGGGGCCATTTTTTGGCCTTTCTCTTCTTCTTCTTTTCGTCCGGAGTCTCATCTCCACGTGTGGGGGAATCATAGTCTCTATCATCCTTTCCTCACTGATACGTCTCCAACGTATCTATAATTTTTGATTGCTCCATGCTATATTATCTACTGTTTTGGGCAATATTGGGCTATATTATCCACTTTTAGATTATTTTTGGGACTAACCTATTAACCGGAGGCCCAGCCCAGATTTGCTGCTTTATGCCTATTTCAGTGTTTTGAAGAAAAAGAATATTAGACGGAGTCGAAACGGAACGAAATCAACTGGAGAAGTTATTTTTGGAAGGAAACACACCTGATGGACTTAGACCCCACATCAGAAGATACAGGAGCTGCCCACGAGGGCGGGGGGCGCCCCCCTAGGGCGCGCCCCTTGCCTCGTGGGGGCCCCCGTGGCTCCCCTGACGTACCTCCTGCACCCATATATACCTACATAACCTAAAACTTCCGAAATGCAACATAGATCGGGAGTTCCGCCGCTAGAAGCCTCCGTAGCCACCGAAAACCAATCTAGACCCGTTCTGGCACCCTGCCGGAGGGGGCAATCCTTCTCCGGTGGCCATCTTCATCATCCCGGTGCTCTCCATGACAAGGAGGGAGTAGTTCTCCCTCTGGGCTGAGGGTATGTACCAGTAGCTATGTGTTTGATCTCTCTCTCTCTCTCTCTCTCTCGTGTTCTTGAGATGATACGATCTTGATGTATCGCGAGCTTTGCTATTATAGTTGGATCTTATGTTTCTCCTCCCCCTCTTCTCTCTTGTAATGAATTAAGTTTTCCCCTTGAAGTAATCTTATCAGATTGAGTCTTTAAAGACTTGAGAACACTTGATGTATGTCTTGCCGTGGATATCTGTGGTGACAATGGGATATCACGTGATTCACTTGATGTATGTTTTGGTAACCAACTTGCGGGCTCCGCCCATGAACCTATGCATAGGGGTTGGCACACGTATTCGTCATGATTCTCCGGTAGAACTTTGGGAACTCTTTAAGGTCCTATGTGTTGGTTGAATAGATGGATTTGAGATTGTGTGATGCATATCGTATAATCATGCCCACGGATACTTGAGGTGACATTGGAGTATCTAGGTGACATTAGGGTTTTGGTTGATTTGTGTCTTAAGGTGTTATTCTAGTACAAACTCTACTGTTGTTTGTGACTGAGGGAGTCCTGGATTAGGGGGTGTCCAGATGGCCAGACTATACCTTCAGCCGGACTCCTGGACTATGAAGATACAAGATTGAAGACTTCGTCCCATGTCCGAAAGGGACTTTCCTTGGCGTGGAGGGCAAGCTTGGTGATACGGATATGTAGATCTCCTACCATTGTAACCGACTTTGTGTAACCCTAGCCCTCTCCGGTGTCTATATAAACCGGAGGGTTTTAGTCCGTAGGACAACATACAGAACAACAATCATACCATAGGCTAGCTTCTAGGGTTTAGCCTCTCCGATCTCGTGGTAGATCTACTCTTGTACTACCCATATCATCAATATTAATCAAGCAGGACATAGGGTTTTACCTCCATCAAGAGGGCCCGAACCTGGGTAAAACTTCGTGTCCCTTGCCTCCTGTTACCATCCGGCCTAGACGCACAGTTTAGGACCCCCTACCCGAGATCCGCCGGTTTTGACACCGACATTGGTGCTTTCATTGAGAGTTCCTATGTGTCGTCGCCGTCAGGCTTGATGGCTCCTACGATCATCAATAGCGATGCAGTCCAGGGTGAGACCTTCCTCCCGGGACAGATATTCGCCTTTGGCGGCTTCACACTATGGGCCAATTCACTTGGCCATCTGGAGCAGATCGAAAGCTATGCCCCTGACCGTTAGGTCAGATTTGGAAGTTTAAACTACACGGCTGACATCAGCGGGGACTTGATCTTCGACGGATTCGAGCCACTGCCGAGCGCGCCGCACTGTCACGACGAGCATGATCTAGCTCTGCCGCCGAACAGTACCCTGGAGGCCGCACCCGCATCGCCTTCGACCCTTAATTCGGGGCCAACTGCGCCGACCGAGGATGGGTGGTTGGACGCCGCCTCGGGGGCTGCGATCCCAATGGCGATCGAGCCGAACACCAGCCCCGCACTCCGCGAGACTTGTGACTCCAAGGAGCCGGACTCCTCTCCGGACTCCGAACCCTCCGCGCCCCTGCCGATCGAATCCGATTGGGCGCCGATCATGGAGTTCACTACCGCGGACATCTTTCAGCACTCGCCTTTCGGCGATATTCTGAAGACACTAAAGTCTCTCTCTTTATCAGGAGAGCCCTGGCCGGACTACGGTCAGCAAGGTTGGGATACGGATGATGAAGAAACTCAAAGCCACTGTCGACGATTTAACCGACATGCTCGACTTCGACTCCGAAGACATCGACGGTATGGACGCCGATGAAGGCAACGATGAAGAACCAGCGCCTATTAGGCCCTGGAAAGCCACCTCGTCATATGACGTATACATGGTGGACGCACCAAAAGATGACGACGAGGAGCGAGAGGACACACCGAAGGCTTGTTCCCTCGAAAAGCAGTCAAAGCAGCGACGCAAGCGCCGCCCCAAATCCCGCCTCGACCGAAATAACGATTACACAGACCCAGCGCTGGAGCAGGGCGAACCGCTGCCGGACAACGGCAATCCGGATAATCAAACCGAAGAAACAAATTTTATCAAGGATAATGGTCCGGACGACATAACGCCGGACAGGCACCCGGAGCAGAAGAATCCCTGTAAAAGGCTTGTTGCCACCGCGAGGAGTCTTAAAAAGCAGAAGCAAAGGCTCAAGGCTGCGCAAGACACACTCCAAATCAGATGGAGTAAAATACTCAACACAGCAGCGAGGTACGGCGACATTCGCCCCTCCAAAAGCTACCCAAAGCGGAAACTGCTACCTGAATTCGATGAGGAGGCCTCAGACCCCCCACAACCAAATATCCAAGCAGCCACCTGGCCGGATAGACGAACCCTCTACCAACACAGAGCGGCATACAACGCCACTCACAATACAACACGCGACCAATGCGAGGGCTCGCACCCAAAGGATGGCGCAACAAGATCCATCTATGGACCACGCAAGCGCGCCCCAGCATACAATGCAACACAACAAACATCCGAACAACGCGGTACACCCAGCTACAGGGGCGCCGCACACCCTCTATGTTTCACCGATGAGGTGCTGGACCATGAATTCCCAGAGGGATTCAAACCCGTAAACATAGAGACATACGACGGAACCACAGACCCTGGGGTCTGGATTGAGGACTACATCCTTCATATCCATATGGCTCGAGGAGATGATCTCCACGCCATTAAGTACTTACCCCTCAAGCTCAAAGGGCCAGCTCGTCACTGGCTTAAAGGCCTCCCCGAAAGCTCCATTGGAAGTTGGGAAGAGCTCGAAGACGCCTTTCGGGCAAATTTTCAAGGGACTTATGTCCGACCTCCGGATGCGGACAATTTGAGTCGTATAACTCAACAGCCCGGAGAGTCAGCCCGAAAGCTTTGGAACAGGTTTCTCACTAAAAAGAACCAGATTGTCGACTGTCTGGACGCCGAAGCCTTGGCAGCTTTTAAGCATAGCATCTGTGACGAATGGCTTGCCAGACACCTCAGCCAAAACAAGCCGAGAACGATGGCCGCATTAACAAGCCTCATGACCCACTTTTGTGTGGGCGAGGATAGCTGGCTAGCCAGATGTAGCACCATTGACCCCAGTACATCTGAAGTTAGAGATGGAAACGGGGAATCACGGCGCAACAACAATAACAAACGCCGGAATAAAGATGATAGCACGAAGAGCACGGCAGTAAATGCCGGATTCAAAAGCTCTCGGCCAGGTCAAAAGCCGCCCTCTAAAGGCACCAGGGATGAACTGTCCAGCCTTAACAAAATTCTGGACCAGGTATGTCAGATCCATAGTACCCCTGGTAAACCTGCTAATCATACCCACAGAGAATGTTGGGTCTTCAAGCAGTCTGGCAAGCTCAACGCCGTACGCAAGGGGGAGGATACACCAGGTGAAGACGAAGACGAGCCTCCCAAACAAGACACTGGGGAACAAAAGAAATTTCCACCAGAAGTCAAAACAGTAAATGTGTTACACGTGATCAAGGGAAAAAAACAACGCGGCACTCCCAGGAAAACATACCCAAGTGCCTGTCACCGCGAAGTCCTGTCACTGGTCTTCTCAACCGATCACTTTCGACCATCGCGATTACTCAGCAAGTATCCGACACACAGGATGGGCTGCCCTGGTATTAGACCTAGTAATTGGAGGATATCACTTCACACGAGTCTTGATGGACGGCAGCAATCTAAACCTAATATATCAGGATACAATCCGCGGGATGGGGTTAGACCCAACAAAAATTCGCCATAGCAATACTACCTTTAAAGGAGTAACGCCAGGCCCAGGGGCTCGTTGTACGGGCTCCCTCCTACTACAAGTTATATTCGGCTCCCCCGATAACTTCCGTCGCGAGCAATTAACCTTCCACATCGCTCCGTTCCAAAGTGGCTATCAAGCACTTCTCAGACGCGAAGCTTTCGCTTGCTTTAATGCAATACCACACTACGCCTCCCTCACACTCAAGATGCCCGGTCCACGTGGCATCATTTCAGTGAACGGAAATATCAAGCGATCTCTACACGCCGAAGACAGTGCGGCTGCCTTGGCAGTCGCACACTAAAGGCGCCCGGACCAGTGAAAGCATCCAAATAGGTCGTCAAGACCTCATACACAAATAATCAAGTCCGACGCCGCTATTTATACCGAATAAGTGGTCACACCCCTATTTGTCAATACAAGGGGCTCAACATGCACAGACAAGTGGCAATTTCTTATCATCTTGAATTATACATGGTTTCTTTAAAAACTATCTTTTTGCACGACAACTTTTTCACTTCACTTCCTCTCTTTTACAGATGATCATCGTGCTACACCCGTCCAGAATATGGCACAACAGAGACACAGGCACAGACGTGCAGCAGGGACCCGCTCCCAGGATTCTTTTTAGATTAAGACCCTACGTAAACCTTTTTTACTGTCTCTTGTTGATACATATCCACCATTGAGAAGGATGCTAACGTCTTGGCATGTGGCCACGCCAGAACAATGCACGTACCTGGACACAAGGGGCTTCTTATAAAGGCCATTATCTAGGCCCGGTTTATACCACAAAGACCGAATACCTTAGGGAGTGTTCGGCGTCGCGAGTTTGGCCCTATATGCATCAGCTCCGAATCATTGTCTTTGGTCAAATGTTGGGTTTGCCTGGCTCCTGTGTTTTGGTGCCTTACGTTCCGCTTTACCGGCTAAGGTAGCACTAGGAGAACTACTGCGATTGTGCCCTGGTTCATCCGGACAAGCACCTCAGTAGAGAAAGCCGAAAACTGACTGCCATGATATAGCGTGAGACTGGTCAACCACTCGATGACCTGCGGGAATGTTAGAATTCCTCCGCCTTAACGAAGGGCCGTTTTCCGGCCAGGCATGTACGCACCCCGGAATCGGGAGAGTGCGGAGCCACCAGGGGCTATCTAGTAGCCCCACTGTCAAACTCCTATGGCTAAGTGAAAGTGCTAAAGCATTATAGTCCGGTTGCCTGCTCCGCTATCACCTCCTTAATAGGACCAAGACGTTGGGTTAAGTGTGAACGCGTGTTTTTTGCGAGCACCTCCGCATTATATGCATGGGGGTTGAAGCCGACGGCTGCAATCTTTCAGGTTATACACATGTATACATAAATGGCCGCCCAGGAGGCATCATATTACTTTCAGGCAAAAGTATAAAAATAGCCTTATAAAATTTATAAAAGCATTTCGCTTACAATGAGATTACATATCACTCAAACATAATATTTTTTGAGCACTGGGTCTCTATCAAACGAGCACCCTCAAGAACTTCTTCAAAGTAGTGCTCAGCAGCCCTTCGACCTATGGCTGAATCCCACGCTGCAACAGTGGTAGCATCCATCTCCGCCCAGTATGCTTTAACATGGGCAAAGGCCATCCATGAGCCCTCTATGCACGCCGACCTCTTCATCGCATTAATGCGCGGTACCACGTCAAGGAACTGCTGCACCAAGCTAAAATAGTTGTTTGGTTTTGGCCTTTCCGGCCATAGCTGATCCACAACAGACCTCATGGCGAGTCCGGACAACCTATTCAGTTCGGCCCATTCGGCTAATTGATCAGTCAATGAAAGCGGACGCGCAGGAGAATGGAATTGTCTCCAAAACACCTGGTCTACTTCACGGTCCGTCTGACCCTGGAAGTACTTGGCTGCATCGGTAGCGCTCGCCGCCAAATCCATATACACATCCTCCGAACTCCACAACCGATCTAGAGGGGCATATCGTGGATCTCCGAACTTCCTCTGCAGCATAAAGGATTTCCCAGCTACAATATCCCCGGCTTCCCGCAGCTCCTCCTTCTTTGCCCTCATAGCAGAGCGGAGGTCTTTTCTCGTCGCAGCAGCCTTCTCAAGGTCCGATGCCTTTGCTTGGTTTTCCTTTTCAAGAACCCGGCAACGGTCGGCGGCGGCTTTTAATTCTATGGCCATCTTGGCCATGCTCGGCCTTCTTGGCTTGCAACTCTTCGGCTGCCTTCAAAGCAGCCGCATTACCCAACCTCGCTTGTTCCTTGGCTCGGGCAAGTTCTGCCTGCAAGGCTTCAACAGTGGCAGCTCCATCTGCAGTCACAACATATTAAAGATACTGGCATCATGCTGCTCTTCCTATGTGGCATTTACCAGATAATGACACTTACCCTGTGCCTCGTCAAGCCTTTTGTTAACAAGCTCGATGTCGGCGTCTGCCGCATCCAACTGCCGTTCTAAATGGGCAAACTCGCTAGTCCGGCTAGCCACCGGAGCTTCCATCACCTGCACATAGAGGCAGTATGGTTATTACCTGGGAATATAATCCTCTGTTCGTCGTTGTTTCCGATAACAACCAGAGTCTCAGGGGCTACTATCTACATAGGGCACACCTAGCATGTGCAGGACTATCATACATTCTTTTACGTACCTCAAAGCCTGTTAGTAGACTCATAAAAGCTTCATGCAATCTGCTTTCGGCGGACAAGATTCTCTTCATCACCGTATTCATCAGCACACGGTGTTCATCTGAGATGGCCGCTCGCCCCACCAACTCCCTCAGAACATCCGATCGCACACTAGATGGTGCCTGACTCTTTTGTCTGCTCTCTTCGGGAGCCGGACACTGGGAGCTTCGGGGGTCAATGGGATTATCTTCTGGCCTCACCGGACTCGTAGAGGCCCTCCGCGACGACACTTCGGGGTCGCCCGCTTCCGGAGCGTTGGAGTCCGGAGGAGGCGTTTCTCTCTCCATCATCTCTGGAAGAAGATCCCCCAAAGACGAGCTCATTTGAGAGGGGCTAAGGCCCGAACTGCAAAGATATATGCGGTGGTTATTTTCTCAGAATAAAAAGATGGCATATTTGTACTATTAAAGTATTTCGGGTCACTTAAGACTCGCGGGAGAATTAATCCCCCCGCGGACTTTGTGCGGCAACAGCACCCCCTAAGGTAGGACCCTCTGTGGGAGACTTCTTCTCCCGTTTGGAAGCTTCGGCTTCCGAATCCCCGGGCGCAGTCCTTTTCCTCTTCTGGTCGTCTTCCTTCATGGAGACGCTCGCTCCCTCGGTTAGAATGGGCAGCATTGGGGGCCCGCATCCGCCCGTATTATCCTCCACAGTATCTTCCTTCAAGGGCTCCGGGCAAGGTGCAGTCTGGAGCATCTTTCCCAATACCGGATTTTCCAAACCCTCAGGGAGGGGGGCCGAACACCGAATCAACTTCACCTTTGTTAGCCAGTCCTGGTAAAAAAGCGAACTCTCAGAAATAACTTCGTAACAAAGGAGAGATAGTATGTTCGGCCGGAAGATTCCTTACCTGTTCGGCGGCACGGTTACTACTCAGGCCCACGTCCTCGGTGATTTTCGGACACTCTACCTGAGGTCTGAAGAATGACTTGTACATCTCCTCGTGTGTCAGGCCGAGAAAATTTTGAATGACACGCGGTCCCTCGGTATTGAACTCCCACAAGCGAAGGGACCGGCGTTTGCAAGGCTGGACTTGACGAACCAGCATAACTTGTATTACCGCAACCAAACTGAAATCTCCATTGAAGAGATCTCGAATGCGGCTTTGCAGTATAGGCACGTCCTTGGCTGGACCCCAGCTCAGACCTCTATTGATCCATGACATCAGTTGTGGTGGAGGGCCCGAGCGGAAAACAGGGGCGGCCACCCACTTGGCACTTCTAGGAGCCGTGATGTAGAACCACTCCTGTTGCCACAATTCCGACACCTCTAGGATGGAACCTTTGGGCCACAGAGCTCCCGTCATCTTGCGTATTGAGGCACCTCCACACGCTGCATGTTGCCCCTCGATCATCTTCGGCTTTACTTCAAAGGTCTTGAGCCACAGGCCAAAGTGAGGGGTAACCCGGAGGAAGGCCTCACACACGACAATAAATGTCGTGATATGAAGAAAGGAGTCCGGAGCTAGATCATGGAAATCTAGACCGTAATAAAACATCAAGCCCCTGACGAAAGGATCCAGAGCAAGGCCTAGACCTCGGAGGAAGTGGGAGACGAACACGACGCTCTCATTGGGTTCGAGGGAGGGGACGGCCTGCCCTCAGGGAGGTAGCCGATGCAAAATCTCGGCGGTCAGATATTTGGCCTCCCTCAACTTTTTGATGTCTTCTTCCATGACGGAGGAAGGCACCCATCGGCCTTGAAGGCTAGATACGGACATGACTGAAGGCTCGGAGCACCGGACCTGAACTTTGGGCGTTTGAGCTTGAGATGGGGGAAGGATTCGATTGAGAATGGGAGGGAAAAATAAAAGCCTTGTCCCTTTATAAAGAGGGTGAATATCAAGCGTCCTATCCGTGTTCGTTTGGACTTGCCTATAATCTAGGAGTCCTAGAAGCGGTTGGGTTACCCACGCCCGTATTGATGAGAATCCCGGAATAAGGGGGACAAGATCTCTGCTTTAACAAGACGTGCCAAGGAAACTGCCTCGCATGACGCGCTGAGGTGGGATAGTAAAATGACTCGGATAAAGGCTTGGCCATGGTGTGTCACACTACGGAATACGTCAGCAGATTAGATTTGTGTAAATATTATTCTCTCTATGGCAATATGTGGAAACTTATTTTGCAAAGCCGGACACTATCTTTGTGTTCAAAATCTTCTATGAAGTACTTGGAGGAGGAACCCGCCTTGCAATGCCGAAGACAATCTACGCGCCGGACTCATCGTCATTGAAGCCTGGTTCAGGCGCTACTGAGGGAGTTCTGGAATAGGGGGTGTCTGGATGGCCGGACTATACCTTCAGCCGGACTCCTGGACTATGAAGATACAAGATTGAAGACTTCGTCCCATGTCCGGAAGGGACTTTCCTTGGCATGGAGGGCAAGCTTGGCGATACGGATATGTAGATCTCCTACCATTGTAACCGACTTTGTGTAACCCTAGCCCTCTCCAGTGTCTATATAAACCGGAGGGTTTTAGTCCATAGGACAACATACAGAACAACAATCATACCATAGGATAGCTTCTAGGGTTTAGCCTCTCCGATCTCGTGGTAGATATACTCTTGTACTACCCATATCATCAATATTAATCAAGCAGGACGTAGGGTTTTACCTCCATCAAAAGGGCCTGAACCTGGGTAAAACTTCGTGTCCCTTGCCTCCTATTACCATCCGGACTAGACGCACAGTTCGGGACCCCCTACCCGAGATCCGCCGGTTTTGACACCGACAGTGACACTTATAGGAATAGCCCAACGGATTGATTGGAAAGAATAACTTTGAGGTGGTTTCGTACCCTACCATAATCTCTTCGTTCATTCTCCACTATTAGTGACTTTGGAGTGACTCTTTGTTGCATGTTGAGGGATAGTTTTATGATCCAATTATGTTAGTATTGTTGAGGGAACTTACACTAGCGAAAGTATGAACCCTAGGCCTTGTTTCCACACATTGCAATACCGTTTACGCTCACTTTTATCACTTGCTACCTTGCTGTTTTTATTATTTCAGATTACAAAAACTATTATCTACCATCCATATACCACTTGTATCACCATCTCTTCGCCGAACTAGTGCACCTATACAATTTACCATTGTATTGGGTGTGTTGGGGACACAAGAGACTCTTTGTTATTTGGTTGCAGGGTTGCTTGAGAGAGACCATCTTCATCCTACGCCTCCTATGGATTGATAAACCTTAGGTCATCCACTTGAGGGAAATTTGCTACTGTCCTACAAACCTCTGCACTTGGAGGCCCAACAACGTCTACAAGAAGAAGGTTGTGTAGTAGACATCAAGCTCTTTTCTGGCGCCATTGCCGGGGAGGTTAGCGCTTGAAGGTATATCTTTAGATCTTGCAATCGAGTCTTTTAGTTTCTTGTTTTATCACTAGTTTAGTTTATAAAAGAAAACTACAAAAAAAATGGAATTGAGTTTATCTCATACGCTTCCCCTTTTTAATATCTTTCGTGAGTATGATGGAAATGATAATTGTGCTCAAGTGCTAGAAGAAGAAATCTATAAAATGTTTGGCACTAAATATTTGAATGATGAGCATGATTGCAATGTTGTTAGTACGAATTCTTTGAATATCCATAATACTAATGATGATTGCACTAGTTATGATGAAAATGCCTCCTATAAACATGTCAATTTTTGTGGAGTAGACTGGGTTTGCAAGTACACACCAAATAGGGAAGATAGATATTGCAAGAGGCATAAGTACTTAGAAACCAAATTGTTGCAAGAAAGCCTAGATGAGTGTGCTGAAAGATTCAATACTTTTCGTGCCCCTTGTGAACTTTGCAATGAACATGGTCATTTAAAGCTCCAACGCTATTTGTTTCATGATCAAGTCGTGTCCAAACATTGTGATAATTTGATTACCCTTGAGCATCATAAAGAGCTTAGCCTTCTTTTGGGTTATGAATAAATGAAACGTATAACTGGGGGTATTCCAAAGTTTAATCTTGATAGAGTTCTTGATTTTGATCTAGAGAAAATTTATATGTATTGTGCGGTGAATTGCATTGATAATCCTTATATTTCCAACTACATAAAGAAAAGAAAACAATTAGAAGATGAAGAGAATACTAATGAAAGGGAAGATACTTCCCAATATCCTCCTATTATTTCTTATGATGAATCAGGCAATGAGGAGGAGCCTCCTATTCAATCAATCTCATTAATAAGGAGCTCCAAAAGAGAATTGAACCCACACATGATGTGGTGAAGAAGAAGAAAAGAAAAAGGAAGAGAGGTAAAAAGGTATCTCTCCCAAATAAAGTTGCTCCTATTACTGTTGTTCCTCATGAAAATATAATTGTGGAAGATAATGATACTTCTTATGATCTTGAAAATCTTTTTGGCACTTGCTTGGAAGAATATAATAATTGCTATACTATTGGTGCTATCCATGCTATTAATTATGAAAGTGACTATGCTTATGATATGAAAAGGCCCAAGCTTGGGGAAGATATGTTTGATGAGGATGACATATTTGAGAATATATTTGCTGCAATTAATGTTTGTCCCAAGCTTGGGGAAGCTATGATTAATGAAGATGGTCTTTTTAGTCTCCTAAGTTTTGATATGCAAGTTTATAATGATGATAGCATGCCTCCTACTTATGATAATTATTGTGATGATACATATGCTATAAAAAGTAGTGATTATATTTATATAACTTGTCATGATTATGATTACCCCTTCTCTGAACATTACTCTTTTAATGTGGAACCAATTTATAGTATCCAAGTCTCTTATGATACTTCCACTATCCCGGATGAGAAGAATTTTGCTTATGTGGAGAGTAGTAAATTTTCTATGCTTGTAGATCATGAAAAGAATGCTGTAGGTGCTGGTTATACTGTTGAATTCATTCATGATGCTACTGAAAATTATTATGAGGGAGGAACATATTCTTGTAGGAATTGCAATAATATCAAGTTTCCTCTCAATGTGCTTAAAGTTTTGAAGTTATGCTTGTTTTACCTTCCTATGCAAGTTGATTATTGCTCCCATAAGTTGTTTGTTCACAAAATCCCTATGCATAGGAAGTATGTTAGACTTAAATGTGCTAGTCATATTCTTCATGATGCTCTCTTTATGTTACAATTCTTATCCTTTATGTGAGCATCGTTGAAAACATCATGCCCAGCTAGGGGCGTTAAATGATAGCGCTTGTTGGGAGGCAACCCAATTTTATTTGTGTCCCTTGCTTTTTGCTCCTGTTTAGTAATAAATAACTCATATAGCCTCTGTTTAGATGTGGTTTTATATGTTTAATTAGTGTTTGTGCCAAGTAGAACCTTTGGGAAGACTTGGGGGAAGTCTTGTTGATCATGCTGTCAAAAACAGAAACTTTAGTGCTCACGAGAACTACTGCCATTTTTATTTGGAGAGTGCTATTTAGTTAATTATTTTTTCATATGATTAATAGATAAATTCCTAAGGTCCAGCAATTTATTTGAGAATTTTATGAGTTCCAGAAGTATACGTTTGATCCAGATTACTACAGACTGTTCTGTTTTTGACAGATTCTGTTTTTCGTCTGTTGTTTGCTTATTTTGATGAATCTATGGCTAGTAAAATAGTTTATAAACCATAGAGAAGTTGGAATACAGTAGGTTTAACACCAATATAAATAAATAATGAGTTCATTACAGTACCTTGAAGTGGTGATTTATTTTCTTATACTAACGGAGCTTACGAGTTTTCTGTTAAGTTTTGTGTTGTGAAGTTTTCAAGTTTTGGGTAAGGATTCGATGGACTATGGAATAATGAGTGGAAAGAGCCTAAGATTGGGGATGCCCAAGGCACCCAAGATAATATTCAATGATAGACAAGATCCTAAGCTTGGGGATGCCCCGGAAGGCATCCCCTCTTTCGTCTTCATTCATCGGTAACTTTACTTGGAGCTATATTTTTATTCGCCACATGATATGTGTTTTGCTTGGAGCGTCAATTTATTTTGTTAGGATTTGCTTGATGTTATTTAGAATAATGTTTTGCATCTTTTATTTCAATAAAAGTGGCATTGATAGCCTTTACTATGCCTATGTTACAAGTCCACATGTTGCTGTTTGAAAACAGAAAGTTTACCGCTGTTGCAATAATTCCCTAGAAAAGTCAGAATGTGATAAAATGTTGAAACCTTTTGCATATTAAGATATGATAAATTTACTACAGTTGGAATTTTCTTTCATAATTTTTGGAGCTAGGGAAGTATGGATGTTGCAGCATTCTTTACAGACTATCCTTTTTAGGCAGATTGCTGTTATGTTTGCATTGTTTGCATATGTTTGCTTCTTTAATGATTCTATTTGATGATATGACTATTAAATATGCAGAGTCATTTAGTATGCAATGTTGAACAATAATTTAGTGACTTGCTACAGTAGAGTATGATAAGGTTTTTGCAATGGTTTATACTAACTTATCTCACGAGTCCTTGTTGAGTTTTGTGTGGATGAAGCTTTTGAGATTTAGGGAGACCGTGATATGAGAGGAATTAAGGAGACACAAAAGCTCAAGCTTGGGGATGCGCAAGGCACCCCAATATAATATTTCAAGAAGTCTCAAGCATCTAAGCTTGGGGATGCCCCGGTTGGCATCCCACCTTTCTTCTTCAACAATTATCGGTTAGTATCGGTTGATCCTAAGTTTTTGCTTCTTCACATGATGTTTGCCATTCTTAGAATGTCATTTTATTTTGCTTTGCTTGCTGTTTGAATAGAATACCAAGATCTGAAATTATTAAATGTTAGAGAGTATTCACATAGTTGCATAATTATTCGACTACTCATTGATCTTCACTTATATCTTTCGGAGTAGTTTGTCATTCGCTCTAGTGCTTCACTTATATCTTTTAGAGCATGGTGGTAGTTTTATTTTGAAGAAATAGGTGAACTCTCATGCTTCACTTATATTATTTTGAGAGTCTTAAATAGCATGGTAATGTGCTTAAAAATCCTAATATGCTAGGTATTCAAGAATAATAAAATTCTCTTATGAGTGTGTTGAATACTATGAGAAGTTTGATACTTGATAATTGTTTTGAGATATGGAGATGGTGATATTAGAGTCATGCTAGTTGAGTGGTTATGAATTTGAGAAATACTTGTGTTAAAGTTTGTGATTCCCGTAGCATGCACGTATGGTGAACCGTTATGTGACGAAGTCGGAGCATGATTTATTTATTGATTGTCTTCCTTATGAGTGGCGGTCGGGGATGAGCGATGGTCTTTTCCTACCAATCTATTCCCCTAGGAGCATGCGTGTAATACTTTGCTTTGATAACTTCTAGATTTTTGCAATAGGTATATGAGTTCTTTATGACTAATGTTGAGTCCATGGATTATACGCACTCTCACCCTTCCACCTTTGCTAGCCTCTCTAATACCGCGCACCTTTCGCCGGTATCATACACCTACCATATACCTTCCTCAAAACAGCCACCATACCTACCTATTATGGCATTTCCATAGCCATTCCGAGATATATTGCCATGCAACTTTCCACCATTCCATTTATGACACACTCCATCATTGTCATATTGCTTAGCATGATCATGTAGTTGACATAGTATTTGTGGCAAAGCCACCGTTCATAATTCTTTCATACTTGTCACTCATGCATCATTGCATATCCCGGTACACCGCCGGAGGCATTCATATAGAGTCATATCTTTATCTAAGTATCGAGTTGTAATTCTTGAGTTGTAAGTAAATAAAAGTGTGATGATCATCATTACTAGAGCATTGTCCCAGTGAGGAAAGGATGATGGAGACTATGATTCCCCCACAAGTTGGGATGAGACTCCGGACGAAAAAAAAGAAAGAAAAGAGGCCAACGAAGCCCAAATAAAAAAAGAAAAGAGGCCATAAAAAAGAGAGAAGGCCCAAATAAAAAAATATAAAAAAAGGAAAGAGAGAAAAAGAGAGAAGGGGCAATGCTACTATCCTTTTACCACACTTGTGCTTCAAAGTATAACCATGATCTTCATGATAGAGAGTCTCCTATGTTGTCACTTTCATATACTAGTGGGAATTTTTCATTATAGAACTTGGCTTGTATATTCCAATGATGGGCTTCCTAAAAATGCCCTAGGTCTTCGTGAGCAAGCAAGTTGGATGCACACCCACTTAGTTTCTTTTTGAGCTTTCATACACTTATAGCTCTAGTGCATCCGTTGCATGGCAATCCCTACTCACTCACATTGATATATATTGATGGGCATCTCCATAGCCCGTTGATACGCCTAGTTGATGTGAGACTATCTTCCCCCTTTTGTGTTCTCCACAACCACCACTCTATTCCACCTATAGTGCTATATCCATGGCTCGCGCTCATGTATTGCGTGAAGATTGAAAAAGTTTGAGAACATCAAAAGTATGAAACAATTGCTTGGCTTGTCATCGGGGTTGTGCATGATTTAAATATGTTGTGTGGTGAAGATAGAGCATAGCCAGACTATATGATTTTGTAGGGATAGCTTTCTTTGGCCATGATATTTTGACAAGACATAATTGCTTTATTAGTATGCTTGAAGTATTATTATTTTTATGTCAATATGAACTTTTGTCTTGAATCTTATGGATCTGAATATTCATATCACAAGTAAGAAGAATTACATTGAAATTATGCCAACTAGAATTCCACATCAAAAATTATCTTTTTTATCATTTACCTACTCGAGGACGAGCAGGAATTAAGCTTGGGGATGCTTGATACGTCTCCAACGTATCTATAATTTTTGATTGATCCATGCTATACTATCTACTGTTTTGGGTAATATTGGGCTTTATTATCCACTTTTATATTATTTTTGGGACTAACCTATTAACCAGAGGCCCAGCCCAGATTTGCTGTTTTATGCCTATTTCAGTGTTTTGAAGAAAAGGAATATCAGACGGAGTCGAAACGGAACGAAATCAACTGGAGAAGTTATTTTTGGAAGGAAACACACCTGATGGACTTGGACCCCACGTCAGAAGATACGGGAGCTGCCCACGAGGGTGCCCCCCCTAGGGCGCGCCCCCTGCCACGTGGGGCCCCCGTGGCTCCCCTGACGTACCTCCTGCACCCATATATACCTATGTAACCTAAAACTTCCGAAACGCAACATAGATCGGGAGTTCCGCCGCCAGAAGCCTCCTTAACCACCGAAAACCAATCTAGACCCGTTCCGGCACCCTGCCGGAGGGGGCAATCCTTCTCCGGTGGCCATCTTCATCTTCCCGGTGCTCTCCATGACGAGGAGGGAGTAGTTCTCCCTCGGGGCTGAGGGTATGTACCAGTAGCTATGTGTTTGATCTCTCTCTCTATCTCTCTCGTGTTCTTGAGATGATACGATCTTGATGTATCGCGAGCTTTGCTATTATAGTTGTTCATCTCCATCGGCATAATTTCATGTTTAACATAAGGAACTATAGCAAGTTCATCTCCATCGGCATAATTCATATTGGCATCTTGGACATAAGCATAGCAAGCATCATCAAAAAGGGATATTTCAAGAGAATCAACGGGATCATAACAATCATCATAGCAATCATCCTTCAGTAAGCACGAAGGGAAATTAAACATTTTATGGGATAAAGAGTTACTCTCATTAGAAGGTGGGCACGGGTGATCAATCCGCTCTTCCTCCTTTTGTTCTTCGCTCTCCTCCTCATCTTTTTCATCCAATGAGCTCACAGTTTCATCAATTTCTTCTTCCATAGACTCCTGCAAAATATTAGTCTCTTCTTGGACAGCGGAGGAGTCCTCAATATATGGTTTAACATAGGCATTAGATGCATAACTATCATAACAATATTTAAGTATGGCAAAATTTTCAGATTTGTGAAGAGTAGCATCATACTTTCCAATCAAAGAAGCAATTTCATAAGCACCCTTAAAAGCAACAAATTCTTCAATTTGTTGAATATCATAGTAATTATAAACACCCTTAGCATACGAAGATACGATTCCATTATCACTAAACTTACATTGGTAGGGAAGGTGTTTCTTAGGGTCTTCAGAATAACAAGTAAAATCATAAATTTCACATAAATTCCAAGCATAGTATTGCAAACGATGAACTTGATCCAATAAAAGTTTCCCTTTTTGAGATAAGCGGTGTCGCACATAACAAGCATGCTCATCTAAAGATTTTCCCTCAACTAAGCTAGTTGGGGTTTCAGCACGAGCACATAGGGATCAAAGATGATCCAGGTAAAAAGCTTCAGGAGTGTGATAGATTTTGAGTGGTTCTTCAACCATTGGTGTAGCAGGTACAACTATTTTTTTGGTATTTTGCGTTTCCTACCCATAACTAAAGATAGAAAACAACTTAGAACAGCAAATAAAAATTACTTATTGATAAAGCAAACAAGCACACACGAGAATATTCACCCCATGCTATTGCTCCCCGGCAACGGAGCTAGAAAAAGGTCTTGATAACCCACAAGTATAGGGGATCAATTGTAGCCTCTTTCAATAAGTAAGAGTGTCGAACCCAACGAGGAGCTAAAGGTAGAACAAATATTCCCTCAAGTTCTATCGACCACCGATACAACTCTACGCACGCTTAACGTTCGCTTTACCTAGAACAAGTATGAAACTAGAAGTACTTTGTAGGTGTTTTTGGATAGGTTTGCAAGATAATAAAGAGCACGTATATAAAAAGTAGGGGCTGTTGAGATAAATAAGCAATAAAGTAAATATAGCGAGTGTGGAAAAGTGGTGGTAGGAGTTGCGAAATTTTCCCTAAGCAATTGACTACGTTACTAGACCGATATCACGTTTTATGTGGGAGAGGCCACTGCTAGCATGTCATCCCTGACTTGGAATTCTATGCACTTATGATTGGAACTATTAGCAAGCATCCGCAACTACTAACGTTCATTAAGGTAAAACCCAACCATAGCATTAAGATATATTGGTCCCCCTTCAACCCCGTATGCATCAATTTCTATGCTAGGTTGAAGTTTCTGTCACTCTTGCCCCCCAATACATAGTCCTATCAACATACAACTAACCCTATGGTGTGATCCACGCGCGTGCTCATATGATGGGCACCAAAGGAAAGCAACATAACCACAAGAAAATTAAATCAATCATAGCAATTCATCAACCACCGATAGGACAATGAAAATCTACTCAGACATCATAGGATGGCAACACATCATTGGATAATAATATGAAGCATAAAGCACCATGTTCAAGCAGAGGGTACAATGGGTTGCGGGAGAGTGGACCGTTGTAGATAGATGGGGGAAGGTGATGGAGATGTTGGTGAAGATCGCGGTGATGATGATGGCTCCCGGCGGTGTTCCGGCGCCACCGGAAGCGAGGGGGAGAGAGCCCCCCTCCTTCTTCTTCTTCCTTGACCTTCTCCCTAGATGGGAGAAGGGTTTCCCCTCTGGTCCATGGACTCCATGGCATGGTAGGGGCGAGAGCCCCTTCGAGATTGGATCTGTCTCTCTGTTTCTGTGTTCTCTTATTCTGCCCTTTCACCGTTTCTTATATATCTGGAGATCCATAACTCCGATTGGATTGAAATCTTTGCTCTGATTTTTTCCTGAAAATTAGCTTTCTTGCGGCTGAAGAAGAGCATTAACCGCCTTACAGGGGGCTCACGAGGATCAGGGGCTCGCCCCTACCTCGTGGCTCCCACGGGCACCGTCTCTCGTTGATTTTCTTCCCATATTTCACATATATTCCAAAAATATTCTCCGTCCATTTTTATCCCGTTTGGGCACCGTTTGATATGGATTTTCTGCGAAACAAAAAACATGCAACAAACAGGAACTGGCACTGGGCACTGGATCAATATGTTAGTCCCAAAAATAGTATAAAAAGTTGCCAAAAGTATATGAAAGTTGTAGAATATTGGCATGGAACAATAAAAAATTATAGATACGATGGAGACGTATCATTGAGCTACTATTATGATATATAGTGATGCTAGAAAAGGTGATTGAAATTATCAATGATCAAACTTGTGCACCTGCTAGCATTCACACTTCATAAATTATTTCTTTTATCATTTACCTACTCGAGGACGAGCAGGAATTAAGCATGGGGATGCTGATGCGTCTCCAACGTATCTATAATTTATGAAGTATTCATGCTATTATATTATCTGTTTTGAATGTTTATGGGCTTTACTAAACACTTTTATATTATTTTTGGGACTAACCTATTAACCGGAGGCCCAACCCAAATTGCTTTTTTCTTGCCTATTTTAGTGTTTCGAAGGAAAGGAATATCAAACGGAGTCCAAACGGAATGAAACCTTTGGGAGAGTTATTTTTGGAACGGAAGCAATCCAGGAGACTTGGAGTAGACGTCAGGGAAGCTTCGAGGAAGCCACGAGGCAGGGAGGTGCGCCCTACCCCCCTGGGCGTGCCCCCCACCCTCGTGGGCCCCTCGTGGCTCCCCTGACCGACTTCTTTCGCCTATATATGTCCATATACCCTAAAAACATCGGGGAGCAGAATAGATGAGGAGTTCCGCCGCCGCGAGACTCTCTAGCCACCAAAAACCAATCGGGACCCTGTTCCGTGACCCTGGCGGAGGGGGGAATCCCTCATCGGTGGCCATCTTCATCATCCTAGCGCTCTCCATGACGAGGAGGGAGTAGTTCATCCTCGAGGCTGAGGGTATGTACCAGTAGCTATGTGTTTTCTCTCTCTCTCGTGTTCTTGAGGTGGTACGATCTTGATGTATCGCGAGCTTTGCTATTATAGTTGGATCTTATGATGTTTCTCCCCCTCTACTCTCTTGTGATGAATTGAGTTTTCCCTTTGAAGTTATCTTATCGGATTGAGTCTTTAAGGATTTGAGAACACTCGATGTATGTCTTGCATGTGCTTATCTGTGGTGACAATGTGATATCACGTGATCCATGATCAACTTGCTAGTTCCATGAACTTATGCATAGGGGTTGGCACACATTTTTGTATTGACTCTCCGGTAGAAACTTTGGGGCACTCTTTGAAGTTCTTTGTGTTGGTTGAATAGATGAATCTGAGATTGTGTGATGCATATCGTATAATCATACCCACGAATACTTGAGGTGACATTGGAGTATCTAGGTGACATTAGGGTTTTGGTTGATTTGTGTCTTAAGGTGTTATTCTAGTACGAACTCTATGATAGATTGAACAGAAAGAATAGCTTAGTGTTATTTTACTACGGACTCTTGAATAGATCGATCAGAAAGGATAATATTGAGGTGGTTTCGTACCCTACCATAATCTCTTCGTTTGTTCTCCGCTATTAGTGACTTCGGAGTGACTCTTTGTTGCATGTTGAGGGATAGTTATATGATCCAATTATGTTATTATTGTTGAGAGAACTTGCACTAGTGAAAGTATGAACCCTAGGCCTTGTTTCCTAGCATTGCAATACCGTTTACGCTCACTTTTACCACTTGCTACCTTGCTGTTTTCCATATTTTCATATTACAAAACCTTTATCTACTATCCATATTGCACTTGTATCACCATCTCTTCACCGAACTAGCGCACCTATACAATTTACCATTGTATTGGGTGTGTTGGGGACATAAGAGACTTTTTGTTATTTGGTTGCAGGGTTGTTTGAGAGAGACCATCTTCATCCTACGCCTCCCATGGATTGATAAACCTTAGGTCATCCACTTGAGGGAAATTTGCTACTGTCCTACAAACTTCTGCACTTGGAGGCCCAACAACGTCTACAAGAAGAAGGTTGTGTAGTAGACATCAGAAGACGAAGTGAGTGGGTGCTGGAGTAAGTGGATGGGTCCACGTGGGGCCCACGAGGTAGGGGGCGCCCACCAGGGGGTGGGCGCGCCCTGTGCCCTCGTGGCCAAATGGTGGCCCCCCTGTTGTGTTCAGTGCCAGAAATTCTTAAATATTCTACAAAAAATCATATTTCATTTTCAGGACATTTGGAGAACTTTTATTTTCGAGGTATTTTTATTGCAAGGATAATTCAGAAAAATAGACAGAAAATACTATTTTTTTCTTTATTTAATCTAAATAACAAAAAGTAAAAGGAGGGTACAGAGAGTAGTGCTTTCTAACTTCATCCATCTCGTGCTCATCAAAAGGAATCCACTCACAAGGTTGATCAAGTCTTGTTAACAAACTCTTTCCGAATAACATGAAACCGAAGAATTTTCAAATAACACTAGGTTACCTCAACGGGGATATGCATGTCCCCAACAATAAGAATATCATATTTCTTCTTGACATTAGGAAGAGGGAATTCAAAACCTCTAATAGTAATCATTGAAATTTTGCCAATAGAATTGATACTGTGGACTTGAGGTTGTTTCCTCGAAAAGTGTGCCGTATGCTCATTACCATTAACATGAAAAGTGACATTGCCTTTGTTGCAATCAATAACAGCCCCTATAGTATTCAAAAAGGGTCTACCAAGGATAATGGACATACTATCGTCCTCGAGAATATCAAGAATAACAAAGTCCGTTAAAATAGTAATGTTTGCAACCACAACAGGCACATCCTCACAGATACCGGCAGGTATAGCAGTTGATTTATCGGCCATTTGCAAAGATATTTCTGTAGGTGTCAACTTATTCAAATCAAGTCTACGATATAAAGAGAGAGGCATAACACTAACACCGGCTCCAAGATCACATAAAGCAGTTTTAACATAGTTTCTTTTAACGGAGTGTAACATCCCAAATTTTCAATTTGGAATGTTATACACTAGATCATCATTGCATATCATATTTATTGCATTTTGGTTGATCCTAGAAATTTTTCGCAACTCAAGGACCCTCGGAGAGAGTTGGGGATTTCGTTATTTTCATATTTGAGTTTTCTCACATTTTGAAAATAGGATCATTTGATTTTATTTATTTTATCTTCAATTATTTCTATTACAAAAATATGAGAGAGGGAATAAAATGACTTTCCCAAAATAAAGAAATATTGAAGATTTAATAAAAAAATCAAATAAGATTTTATTTAGTATTATTTGCTATTTTATTTGAATTTAGGAAAAATGCGCGTTTTTCAAAATTGCATTTAGGCCCCAAATAAATGTTCATCCTGTGCGGCTTGATTTTAGAAGCTGGGGAAAATTTATTTCGGGATTTTTGGAGTCCGTTTAGTAGTCCTTTTATTTTTTCCCAAACGTAAGTTTTTAAAAAAAACGTCCGAACTGACCTACGGGCCGTGCTAGGCCCGGACTCCCCTGGATCCAGCCTTTATAAGCCGCCGGCCCACCCCGGGCCGAAACCCTAGCCGCCCATGCCCGCCGACGCCGCCCGCCGCCGCAGCCGCCGCC